>NC_092352.1:15021960-15087333 GCF_963676685.1 Mytilus edulis
TCGTCCTCTTAATGTCCTTTGGTAATTTTATGTGGTTAGTTTGTTCATTCATTCATTCATTTTCCATTTTAAAAGATAAATATTTATCAATTGATAAACAAAAAAACACTGACGATATTACCTACAAGTAAAAATTAAATAAAAAGAAGCATCCAGTGCCTTATTGCTTCAGATAAATCTGATTATGACTTTTTGTTTCAGTTAATACCTTGCACTTGACATAGCTGATACGTGTAAAAGATGATGAGCAGAATGCATCTACGAGATAGAGGTAAATTACAAAGGAAGCCGTCAGAAAGACTTGTCGATAAAAATTGCCGAACACATATTTCCGCCATAGGCATTAGAGGTTGGCGAAAACAGTATATGTTTGACTTTTTCACCACAATGGTAGATATAAGATGGCGTTGGAACATATTAATATTCGTTGGCGGATTTGTAGTCACGTGGTTGATATTTGCAATTTTCTATTGGATAATAGGTTTTTTTAATGGAGATTACGAAGACGACACAAGTGATCTTCACAAACCTTGCATTAAGAATTTGCGTTCATTTTTATCAGCATATTTATTTTCAATTGAAACCCAAAGTACTATTGGATATGGGTTTTACTATGTTACAGAGGAATGTCTGATGGCTTATACATGTGTTCTTTTGCAATCTATTCTCGGAGCAGCGTTACAAGCTGCATTGGCGGGACTGGTAGTTGCCAAAGTGAGGCGAGGAAGGAAAGATAATAACACCATTATTTTTAGTAGTAATGCATGTATTTTTGCCGATGGTTTACAATTGAAATTAGTGTTTAGAGTAGCAGATACTAGAAAAATTCATGCAATTAATGTCAATGTTAAAGGATATCTGTTTCGGAAAATAGTATCAGAAGAAGGAAAAAATATTCCTATCAAACAAGAAATTGTGAATTTTAATGTGGAAGGTGGTTGTAAAGGTTTATATTTAGCATGGCCCCAACAAATTGTTCACACCATAGATGAAAAATCGCCATTTTGGAATCTCTCTAAAGAAGACTTACAACAAGAAAACTTTGAACTTATAATTGTATTTTTTGGTGAAGTAGCAACTGTTGGGAGGCCGTTTGAAACAGATGTATCTTATTTAGCATGGGATATAAAATGGGGGTATAAGTTTCAGGCTATGGAACATAAAATTGACAACGAAATGGACAGATTTTTTGTAGACATTGGAAATTTTAATAAAGTTGTCCCAGTGTCTACGCCAACATGCAATGCTAAAGACCTCAAACTTGCAATGTCGAGGAATAGTTTAGACTTACCAGATTACATACGAGGAAATATGAAACAATCAAAACCTAGCCCTTTATTTAGTCGACAAAACAGTGTTGCGGATAAATATTTAGATGCCCCAATCTCAGGCTTCAATGAAACCGACCAGTTCTCTGCTCTACCACAATAAGTTTTGAAAAATACAAATGACATAATGTTTACACTTATATATTTTTAAATGTAAATACATTTTTCATTCTTTCATTCAGTCTTTTTTTATATATATTCTTTTTAGGCATATTTTCTATCATTGTACGAATTTATTAAGTTTTGGAATTTTTATATGCATAATAAACATATATGGAAATAAAGTTGAGAAAATGTATTTTCTTTCTTTCATAACATAAAAAAAATAAATCAAAACTGGTTTTATCATACCTCCTATACATTTCTAGACTACAATTGGTTAAAAGCGACCGCCTGGATACCGTGCCTATTTCATATAGGGTTAGTAGACGTGGTTTATTTCAATACATGGTAAGAAGTGGTGTTACGTCCCTTTATTAAAATAAAACAACAGTGTTGAAGAAACATCTGAAACGTTTCGCCCGGACAACAGATTTAGAAATTGATGAACGATTGAAATAAATACAGAAATAAAATTGTGAATAGAAATCGGGAATGTTTCAAAGAGACAACAACCCGACCATAGAACAGATAAGAGCAAAACGGTAACCAATAGGTCTTTAATGCATCGACAAACAAACGTCATTAGGTTTAGGGATGACGCATACTTTTTATATTAATTCAAGCCTTGAAAGGCTCTATCCAATTTTATTCAATGATGGGTATTTCAGAATTGTCACTAACAATACTGATTAAGGTAGCACTATGCAGTCTAACAGTGATTTTTTTATCACATAATTTTAAGTAAGTATTATTCTGCACAGTTTGTAAAAATCCAAAAATCATTATCATATCACAACAGGGAGTAAACTGATAATGAACTTATGTAAATAAAAGCACATGGTAATTTATCTAAATATATAGGCATTTAGGGGTGGGGGGGGGGGGGGGGGGGGGCTAATATGTCAATCATCTGTTGATGATGCCAGTGTCCAACTGTTAATCACTGACCACAAGATAAATAGTGTGGTCTTATATCTCATTGTATCATGTGTATTGCAACAAAAATAATTTATATAGCTTTGAAGTGAACAGAGAAAAGGGAAAAGTTATTAAAAAGGCGAAAATCTAAAGGGGAAAAAACTAACCAAAATGAGCAAAAGGATAAGAGTGTGAAAGTATCTTTGAAAGCCTCTGACAAACTTAAACTTTTAATGTTCTTACTACAAACAAGAAGAATATGGCCTTGAATCTGTCTTCTGTTAGGAGTTTTAGGCACTTTAACCAATTTTAAGTTTATGTGAAAATTATCAATTCCATAAAACTAAAAAATCATGTGGGACAGTCTATTTTCAGGAAGGGAATGGTCTTGATCTTTTTTGGAACATGTCTTTTATTTCATAATTTTAATGTTCTAGATAACTTCATAGTATATTTTTTTTAAATACAAATGAAAATCATTCTTTATAGTGATAATAATAATGTTAAATATTGATTATATGCAGCTGGTCATTCTTGTTATTCTATTATCTGTCTGGATAGAGGCGGGGCTATCACAGATGTTGGTCAAATCTGTGACGTCAAACTCCCGAGTTAGTGTTGGTCAGTTCACATATAATTCAAAATTTACAGTATTAGAGCATCAAAGACACAAAGTGTGTGGTTATATTGATAAAATAATGTTCTCAGTGGAACTTTTGTATTAATGATGCATTTATGGGGGTTTTAAGGGGGAAATTCAGTTTTTAGGTCATTTCTCAGAACAATTTTTCATGAGAATTGTTAGCAAAAAATGAAAATAGAAACTTCATGGGTACCCCTTTTGGTTTGACTTTGATATATGTGATTTAAGGGAATATTTTCTACAATACCGTGTCCCAGTTTTTGGATAATTTGTTTCTAAATGAATTTATAGGTGTCCAAAGATGAAAGGTGAAATGAGGTTTGGCACCCAGTAGTTAAATCAATATAGAATGAAATTCAAAACAGTGTGGCTGTGGCCATTGATTGACACATTAAATTCATCCATTGACTGGGACAATTTACGTGAACGTTTGTCTGTAACGACCACTGTTCACGTCGTACCTACGATAGACATTTAAACTGTGGGGTCACCAAAGGTTTCTTAACGCCTTTAATTATAAAATAGTTCGAAAAATTAATCAGGAATAACCTTTATGTTTTGATTTATATAATTGATATAAATCAAAACATCGTGTTGTAAATCGTGTTGTGTTCTATAATAATCTAGAATAATTTTCTGCAGTCTAGATTTAGAAATTTTTTAATCTTTAATAGTAGATATAGTCTAGATGATATTTTAAATTTTTGAATTCGAATGATGCTCTAATACTGTAAATTTTGTTATTTTTATAATTCGAATTACTTTATTAAGGTGTTGAGAACCTTTGGTTACCCCATAGTTTAAGTGTCTTTAAAAAGTACATAGTGAGCAGTGGTCGTTACATACAAACGTTCACCTAAATTGTCCCAGTCAATGGATGAATTTAATGTGTCAATCAATGGCCACAGCCACACTGTTTTGAATTTCATTCTATCTTCTAACTGGAGGCATATATAAAAAATCTGAGACACGGTTTAGTTTATAGTGTATGGTTGATTAATGTGATGAAAACAAATTTTTACTACCATTTGACCTGAATGTGCCATATTAATCCAAGTTGGAAGACACCTGTTTTGGCAATTAAGGAGCTATAATTTGAGATTAATTATACCAAAAATAAATTTATCTACAGAATAAGAAGAATTAATATTTCAGCTTTATAAGTGAGTTACAGATTTTAAAAATCCATTGATTAGTTTTGGAGAAATTAATCTTTAAAGACTGTTGGTTGGGGTCAGAAAATTCTGACTGTAGTGCTACCATACTTGACCAAGATGTAACCCTCTTAAATTGTATAGAGTGTAAACGGAACACCTAACCATGTCCTGTCACGGTTAATTCTTTCATTCCATTAGTCCTACCTATCATTTGAATATTACTATCAACTATTCCCAACTATAAAAACTTGTTTTATTGCATTGATAAAAACCTAGAATTTAAATGTTAGAGGGTTATTATATTTTATAGATACCAAAATACACTGTAAAAATAATAAAACGATAAAAAGTGGATTTCAATCGGACTATAATCTTTGACATTTCATCTCCATATGATCGCGGACGTGAAGCAAACAACAATCAATCGTGTATCGCAAACACGATTTTCAAATTGTCATAAAATTTAACACACAACGATATCTAGAGGTCAACAACGAAACACATAACCAAACGATATCTAGAGGTCAACAACGATGCACATAACCAAACGACATCTAGAGGTCAACAACGACCCACCAAAACAACAACAATACTTTATTTTAAGAGGGTTACACAGTTAGCTATATAACTAATCTTCCCTGAGGCCCTCATCATGAGAAATCAAACAAAATGCAAACATATGGTCCGAGTACACAGTTATCGTCCCTTGATTTTCGTTGTTCTTCACGAATATAGTCCCTAGTGTGGACAGTGTGTTACTTGTCATTTGTTTTGTTACCCCTTCCACATTTATTTATTTATGTTTTATGCCTGAAGTAGCAAGAAGGGGGATAAAACTACACTGTAAAAAAATTGATTCATGAATTATAATGTAAAGTAGTGATTTGGTCCAGTTGAAAAAGGTCAAAAATTAGCATTTCGGAAGCTTTCAAAAGATTTCAAGACCCCCTTCACATAAAATTGTCCACATTTTGAGTTAGAGCTGATGAAGCTTTCTATAATTTTGATATAATTTGTCCCAAAAGTAGTACAACACACTAAAAATATTATGGAGAAAGCGCATGTGGGATTTTTTTTATTTCCAATTAATGTCTAAAAGAAATGCACTACGAAATAGATCTAACTGTGTACTCGGACCATATACATTGCATACATTAGTATAAAAAGTCAAGTATGATAATAATGTTCAATACAACTTGATAAAATGTGATGAAAAAAAATAAACATGATGACATGATCAGTTTTTAATATTATTGATACAGCTATAGGTTGATTTCAATAAATGATCTGTTATTTTGTATTTGAAAGAATTAACATTTGTAATATTTCTTAACGGTATTGGAAAATTATTCCACAAGAATGGTTCAGAATACATAAAAGATTTTTTGAACAATTCTGTTTTTGGTTTAGGGAGTATGAGGTTTCCTTGAACAGCATTTCTCAAGGGGTATGGATTTCTGTCTGAAACATAATGAAACTTGTTAGTAAGATATGATGGGGCATCATTTTTAATGCACTTAAATGTCATCACTAACTTATGATATTTTATTCTCTGTTCAACTGTCATCCAGTTTAAGTGTTTGAATAAGGGTGCAGAAGGAGCGAATGGGTCTGTATCTAGTATTAATCTAGCAGCCCTCTTTTGTAATTTTAATATCCTTTATAAACCCTCACTGCTACAACTACTCCACACCAAACAACAATAATCAATTAGTGGCAAGATATAATCATTATAGAATAATTTTCTGCAGTCTAGATTTAGAAATTTTTTAATCTTTAATAGTAGATATAGTCTAGATGATATTTTTGAGCAGATCACATCAATTTGGTTTGTCCATGTGAGGGAAGGGTCAATTTTAATGCCTAAAAGACTTTCGCATGTGGAAGATTGTATCACTTGATTGTTAATAGTTAAACAACTCTCATTGTAATGTGGCATTATTCTTTGCTTCGTTCCAATAATCATATATTTTGTTTTATTTTTATTGATGAACATATTGTTATTATTGCACCATTCCTCTACACCATGTAAATCTTCTTGTACCTTTGACTATAGAGTTTGATAACAATTACCAGAAAGATGTAAAGTTGAATCATCGGCATATAAATCAGTGCAACAATTTTTCATATAAATAGGAAGGTCGTTTATGTATAATATAAACAGAAGGGGGCCTAATATGGAGCCTTGGGGGACACCATACTTGATATAAAGTTTTTCAGAAGGAGCATTACCAATTTGAACTTGTTGAGTTCTTTCATTCAAATATGATTTAAAAAAAGAAACAGCAGTATTATCAAATCCATAACTTTCAAGTTTTTTTTCATGATCTACTACATCAAAAGCTTTCTTAAAATCCAACTGGACTGCTAAGTTGATATCACCATCATTCATATCCTGTATCTATTTATCTATGATATTGGTAAGGGCAGTTTGGCAGAATGGTCCAGAATACATAAAAGATTTTTTGAACAATTCTGTTTTTGGTTTAGTTTAAACAGCATTTCTCAAGGGGTATGGATTTCTGTCTGAAACATAAGTTTGGCAGTTTGGCAAACGACATCTAGAGATCAACAACGATACACATAACAAAACGATATCTAGTGGTCAACAACGATACACATAAACAAACGATATCTAGTGGTCAACAACGATACACATAACAAAACGATATCTAGAGGTCAACAACGATACACATAACAAAACGATATCTAGAGGTCAACAACGATACACATGAACAAACGATATCTAGAGGTCAACAACGATACACATAACAAAACGATATCTAGTGGTCAACAACAATACACATAACAAAACGATATCTAGAGGTCAACAACGATACACATAACAAAATGATATCTAGAGGTCAACAACAATACACATAACCAAACGACATCTAGAGGTCAACAACGATAAACATAACCAAACGACATCTAGAGGTCAACAACGATGCGCATAAACAAACGACATCTAGAGGTCAACAACGATACACATAACAAAACGATATCTAGTGGTCAACAACGATACACATAACAAAATGATAACTAGTGGTCAACAACGATACACATAACAAAACGATATCTAGTGGTCAACAACGATACACATAACAAAACGATATATAGAGGTCAACAACGATACACATAACAAAACGATATCTAGTGGTCAACAACGATACACATAACAAAACGATATCTAGAGGTCAACAACGATACACATAACCAAACGACATCTAGAGGTCAACAACGATATACATAAACAAACGACATCTAGAGGTCAACAACGATACACATAAAACGATATCTAGAGGTCAACAACGATACACATAACCAAACGACATCTAGAGGTCAACAACGATACACATAACCAAACGACATCTAGAGGTCAACAACGATGCGCATAAACAAACAACATCTAGAGGTCAACAACGATACACATAACAAAACAATATCTAGTGGTCAACAACGATACACATAACAAAATGATATCTAGTGGTCAACAACGATACACATAACAAAACGATATCTAGTGGTCAACAACGATACACATAACAAAACGATATCTAGAGGTCAACAACGATACACATAACAATACGATATCTAGTGGTCAACAACGATACACATAACAAAACGATATCTAGAGGTCAACAACGATACACATAACCAAACGACATCTAGAGGTCAACAACGATACACATAAAACGATATCTAGAGGTCAACAACGATTTACATAACCAAACGACATCTAGAGGTCAACAACGATACACATAAACAAACGACATCTAGAGGTCAACAACGATACACATAACAAAACGACATCTAAAGGTCAACAACGATACACATAACAAAACGATATCTAGAGGTCAACAACGATACACACAACCAAACGATATCTAGAGGTCATCAACGATACACATTACAAAACGATATCTAGTGGTCAACAACGATACACATAAACAAACGATATATAGTGGTCAACAACGATATACATAATCAAAGTATATTTAGGGGTCAACAATGAAAGTAAGCACAAGGAATTCAACCTGTAGATTCGAAACCATGCCGTCTTAATCATGTGCATACAAGTTAGCTTCGTCAACCCTTTGGCTAAAAACAAAGGGTTGTAATCTCTATGACCTCCAGGCGAGACACACATCTGTGGCGCCTTGTTGGGTTGAAATGAATAAAATTTTGTGGCTCATCCGTACAAGACAAATATAATTCGACAGAAAGCTCGTGTTTTTATTTTAGACATTCATATCATTGAAAAACGAACTTTTTTTTATTCAAATGTTAACTATAAAGGTTTGCAACTGTTGATATTATTTTGGAAGTGGTATGCCAGAATAAAAAACCTAGCTTGGATTCGTTCAACCTTGCTTTTTTAAGTTTCTGAAAGGTATATTCTTCTCTCCGTCTCTTGTAGATCTTCCGACACAAAAGGATATACACGTCATAATTACATATAAAAGTATTGTTTTTGCTGTTGCATACATAAATCAAATCAGTACCATTTTTAGAAACTTATTACAAAAATAAGACGAATGGTTCACGAAATAATGCTGTTTTCAGCTCACAAAACAAATTTGCTGTGTAGCTTTTTCCTTTTCCTCCCTTCTTTTTAATAAAATTTTAGTTTTTGTGATTAAACTCTTTTGTGTTAGGATTTGATGGCATTTTTTTATTATTAATGTAATTTGGTGCTGTCCCGTATTGCCATCTCATCTTCATCAAGACTGTCATACCTTGGAACCACTGCTATACAAATATCTACCAAAGTTAAAATGAAGTTCATGGAAGCAATATAAGAAACTGTACGGTATGCAACAATGAGAAAAACCCATGACGTTCAGTCGGCTATAAAAGGTTCCGACATGATGTCATTAGTTATCTTCTTTCACAAAAGCAGAGCAGAGCATCTCTAACCGTCATAGAATTTGTTAATCGACAATCAGACAACAATCCTCAAGAGACCGAATGACGTAAATCTACAAAAACCCATTCGCAAAGCAAGCTATAAAAGGTATCGACAAGAAAAACTATAACACGATTAAAATGAGAATACCAACGGTCCGATTTATATACAAACCATAATATTAAACGAAAAACAAATAGAATATACAGCAACAACTACAGAAAAACATGCTATTGACCTTGAGCAAACACAAACAAAATGTGGAGGGGTAAATATGTTTGCAGAAGCTTAACCCTTCCAACAAGGGACAGTGGTGTAAAGCACAACATAAAAAAAATATTGTTAAAATCAGTTGAAAAGGACTCGACTAATCAAATCAATATACTGAAACACAACGATAACATTAAAAGACTACATGCACTCACTCTCAATTTGAGAATCATTTGAGAGTATTTACAGTTATTGAAAGCTAGTTCAAAGCCAATAATACTTTATACAAAAAATAAATGTAACAAAGATAAAATACCAAGCAGTATACATGTCTGTTCGTCCTAAATATGTATGAAATATTTTCCACTGGACGTTAGGCAAACAACAATTCATCAACTACATGTAATTAATCAAGCAAAGAACTGCAATTCAAATTTAATGTATTTCTATTTGAGAAAATATTTACAATTATTTACTTTAAAAAAACAAATATATCACAGTCGTGCTTTAAATGAAAGACTTGTATTTCCTTTGGATTAAAAAAACAAACAAATTTAACTTGTAGGTATTTGAAAAGTGAAGTAAAAAACATTGAGAACAAGGCATTCTTATATTGATCAACACAAAATTGTGTCTAGATTGTTAAAACGACACCAAAAGACGGTCTTTGCTATAATATAAACAACCAATATTTGATACTGTAAATAGACAGTCAATCTTAGTAAACCAGACTATAATATTTGAACCCTGTGCTTTTTTAACAATGAGAATTTGTGTGGTATTAAAAATCAAATTCTTACAGGTTAACAACATTGCTATCAATCGTCAATCTTAAGCACCCATAAAATTGAATTAGTATGTGCGTAGTTATAAATAACATAGGAGCATAACCATTAAAAAGCTATAAAATATGATCAGTAAAAAAAGTATTCCTGTAATACTTCAGATTAGTTATTGGATACCATTTTGTATTAACGCGATATCCATTATATTTTCTATAAACTATCGAAAATTAAATATTTCTGTCCATTTTTTCTAAAAGTTGCTGTGTAAGGTTTTTCATTATATGTATAAAAAAAATCAAGAGATCAATTCCAAATGAATTGTTTTAAATGGATATATTGAGCCAGGAGTAATTTAAGGAAAACTATTGAAAGAAACAAAAGGTAATATAAACTCTATACATGTATAGAAATAATCTAAAATAGATATTTTATAGCTCATGCTATATAGTTACAGCGTAGACACAATTTATTTATGTGAACCTTAAAGCGCACCAATCAACTATTAACAATAAAACATTTTCATATTATCATGGAATCGAAATTAATTTATATTATAAGTTCCAAATGAAAGAAATATTTTTAGATATCATTTCTGCTGGAAGACATATACATACATAGAATACTAGAACACACCCGTGATATCGCGGGTCCGTGACTGAATTCAAATTATATAACTATGCACGTAAGCCTTATTTTAGTATCGATATTGTCATCTGATAAAGTCGTGCTGATTATAAGATACACAGTTTTCTCTGCTTTCAAATCAAAGGCTTTCTGTTTGAACCCGTCGACCTGAAACTTATCAATTATTGGTAATATTCAGTTCCTGGAATTGAGTATTTTTTAATCAACAGCATTGTCCAATAAAGTTGAGTTCTTTGATTCGCTTTTTTACGTCATGCCCGCTAACAAATTGAAAACTGTACCTATACGCCTTAAATTATTTTAAGTCCAGATTTTTAGTATTCGTATTGTTATCTTAGAAAGCCTTACTGATTAAAATACTACAATCATACAATAGGGAACAATTTGACAATTGATTAATTTAGTAGTTTCAACCCTGTGATTATGACCCGTATATATAGCAAAATCAAATACACCGTTTGGTAGTGCGCCCGTCAGATGCGGAACGTACATGTGCAGATAAGGTAATAGGTGACAGGTGAATATACTGGTATCGGTATCGGATTCGACCCGGAACTTGTTGATTATTGGCAATATTAATTATGTGGAAAACAAAAGGGTCTGGATTGATGTAGTTTTCAATCTACACCATTGTCCTATATTAGCTATTATAAAGTTGAATTCTTTGATTTGTGGTTTTTACCCGATGACGGCTGATAAATTGGACCGCGTTATTTTAGTATTATAGATTTGTTCTAACAGGAACAGATATTCATTATTGATAATAAAAAAAATGTTACAGGAGCAACTTTTGTTAGCAAGAACAAAAATACGTTGACAATATGCTTTATGAAACATGAAAAAACATGAAAACTTAATTTAACGCCTATTTCTACGATAATGACATATACTATTTATGATAATGACATTCTGGCAGGTTTAGGTTACAATGTACCAAATAAAATTACATGGGCGCAGACATTTTATGAAGGGAACATGACATAGAGATAAAAATAGATGGCTCTCTGTGATTGGTTGTTATATCTTTTATATATTTTTCTTCTGGAAAGCATTATGAATGAAGTTTCATGCAAGCACAAATTTGTCCTTAAATGTATAGTATGAAGGGCCGGAAATATTTTTTTTATGTTGCTCAAAATTAGGGAAATTTTTCTGCGAAATCGTCAAGTATCGTAAAAAACCCCAAAATTCACCAAGAAAAGCCATGGGACCATATATATTTGAGTGCGGTAAAATCGCAAATAGATATCGAGCTTCAATTAGACAACAGCAGTTTTTCCATAATTAGTTTATTAAAAGCGCCTTTTAAGGAGATAATTGCTAAAAATAGCATTGCCGGCAATGGGGCCACCATTTAGTACTTTATATCCTTTAATCCACAAATTTCTACATAAGAAAATGTCTGTACAAAGTAAGGATTATGATAGTTTTTATCCATTCGTTTAATGTACTTGAGCTTTTGATTTTGCCATTTGGTTAGAGACTTTCCGTTTCTCGGTGTTAATTTACCTTTCACAGAGTGAACATGTGAATCATATTCAAATGACATAAAGGACTTTCTATGGAACATCTTTCTGACTTTTCAATGATCGTGATGTGTATTGTGCTAATACAGAATCTACATAACCAATACTGATATTTGATTGGTCAGAATGGCATGAAAACTATGGAATATCTTTCTGACTTTTCAATGATCGTGATGTGTATTGTGCTAATACAGAATCTACAGAACCAATACTGATATTTGATTGGTCAGAATGGCATGAAAACTATGGAATATCTTTCTGACTTTTCAATGATCGTGATGTGTATTGTGCTAATACAGAATCTACAGAACCAATACTGATATTTGATTGGTTAGAATGGCATGATAACTATGGAATATCTTTCTGACTTTTCGATGATCGTGATGTGTATTGTGCTAATACAGAATCTACAGAACCAATACTGATATTTGATTGGTCAGAATCAGGTTCTTCATTTTGACTATTATGTAAATGTGATGCATTGACACTAGATTCATACATGGATGACATTATCTGCGAATTCTTATTTCCGGGTCTTTCTTGTTGATTTCGTAGAGAGTTTAAAACTTTTTTCTTTTTCTTTTTGCGTTTTGTCTTCTTGTCGGCTGTAATGTTAACACTGAAAAAGAACCAAAAGTGCTAAAAATGTCTAGAGTATTATCCTGAAATTTTACATTTCACGAAAAGAATAAAAAGTCAGAAAAAAATCTATCTAAAATTACAGAAAATAAAGATAAATTTGTTAAACAAAACCCAGGTCTTTTTTGATTAATTAAGCATATATAAATAGATGGTGACACAAATCATCGCTTTCCGATTACAACTCGGCAGTATTTTGCACGTTCACCGAAACACGCCAGATATAAGTTCACAAAGAAGAGTTTGTTCTTATGTTGTACTGTTACACTACTGTCCCAGGTTAGGCGGACTGTTGGGATCCCGCTAACATCTTTAACCCCGCCACATTATGTATGTATGCGCCTGTCCTAAGTTAGGAGCCTGTAATTCAGTGGTTGTGGTTTGTTTTTGTGTTACGTATTTGTTTTTCGTTTATTTTTGTACATAAATTAGGCCGTTAGTTTTCTCGTTTGAATTGTTGTACATTTGTCATTTCGGGGCTTTTTATAGCTGACTATATGCGGTATGGGCTTTGCTCATTGTTGAAAGCTCATACGGTGACCTATAGTTGTTAATTTCTGTGTCATTTGGTCCCTTGTGGAGAGTTGCCTCATTGGGAATCATATCACATCTTCTTTTCTTTTTTTTACATTTGTAGCAAGTATTCAGAAAAAACGATAAAAATAAAGACATTTAGCTTACATGTATAAAGATACCATTTTCCACTTTTATATATTTAATATGGAGGGGGATACTTAACAGTGTTTTATCTTAGCGGGTGGAGTTAAAATTTCGCGGCATCAATGTTTTGGGTGGTGTTTTTTTTTTTTTTTGCATTTTCATATTGCCGGTAAATCAGATAATAAACTTCCATTAAGATAGTATTTTCATGAAAACGACATCACATTCAAAAGGTATGATACATTTACTTGTCCTGGATAGCCCCTGAAAACATCATTACATTCAAAAGGTATCATACATGTACTTGTCCTTGATAGCCCCTGAAAACATCAGAAGTCATGTGATTCTAACATCACGCACAATTACTCAAAGTCCTTAGTTGCGTCACAGCCGACATCATTTTGTTAGTTTAGTCATGTTATTGGCCTTAAATTTTAAATTCTACTAGATCTTATTCTGGAATCGTGTGATATGTAGGGATTTTCATACTCAGGATCGACACAAACTGACATATTAATTTTTCGACGTCATACTGGATTGTAAGATATATGACCATCTCATGTGCATTTTTTTGAAATAGACAGAAAAAATTATACATAGTTTATAAAGTGCATTAGACGTGCTATGTGTTGTTGCGCAACACAATTTTATTTAAGCGAGGAGAGTCTTTAAATTCATGACATCATCTACTTTGAGAGGGTTGTCAACTTGAGAGTGTGCGGATACTTTTTCTCAATTAATCTTACTTTAAAAGATCTTCAAGGTTAAATTTTTGTTTATTTTTACCTGTGTTTTTCTGTTTCCACTGGACTACTTTTCTCTGTTTCTATTATTTCACTTTGTTTTTTTCTTTTCGTTTTTTTGTCACTTTCACATTCCGAATTTTGGGCGGATTTTGTGTGCTGATCAATCTCGCATAGAGATTCAGAAACCATTGTTTTACTTGTCACTGTTTTGTTATCTGATAGTTTTTCTTTCTGGTTCCTTTTCTTTCCTCTTTTTTTCTTCCTCCTAAACTCCTGTAGAGCTTCATAAGATTTCTCTACTTCAAAGTGATTAATACTTGTGTCGTTCGAATCATCATCGAATGAATCAGAGTTCACTGGTCTGAGGTTACGACTCCTAGGGGACGAAATCATATCAAAATTTCGCTCAATACTCCCAGTCAACGATCTTCTCAGTTCGGATTCGCTGGCCGTACCATCCGTCTCTGATTCGGGTTTAACTTCTGTTTTGGGAACGACATGTGGAATATTGTCCATCCTATCTCGTGCTGTGGCTAAACCGTTATGTCTAGATTTTGAATTACTTTCACTTTGAGTTTCTTTCACCCTTTCACCTTTAAAACTCCCAGACCTACTTCTGTCCGACTGTAAGCGGCGAGCTGAACTCATTGGTGATAAATGCATTTCTAGGTCAGGAGAAATAAACGGTTTCCAATGAAACCTAAGTAAACAGCCAAATAAAAGTAAAATAAATGCTATTCCCAAGATTATAATTCCCACAACATGTAGAGCACCGTATTTCGGGAAAGCATTGTCTTCTGCGAAAGCTACAAACGTTATTGTAAAGCCCGGTATCATCATTGGTATGGCAAATGTTATCATACAGGGTCCAATCATAGATTTGATTTGATCACACCAATACTTCTTTTTTTCGTCTGCTGTTGACATTGTTTTCAAATTGGTAATTCTGTCTAATGTTACTGGTTACCTGTTCAGAAATCAAATATTTACTAGATCAATAGGAAGAAAGGTAAGTATATAGCAAAGTTCTAAGAACTAATTGGTAATCAATGAAGGCTGGTGTAGCGAAGATAATTAATTTATATTGTTTCTCTTATTTTTACAAGAATTATTGATAATCAATCTTCTTTTACCCTGAAAAGTCATTGTCTCATTTCCCACCAGGGTCAGGTATAAACCTTTGATTGCGAAATAAATCACGGTACTAATCTACAAGGCGAAAAAGAAAAGTCATAAAGGGAATGATTTTTATGCCCCATTTATGGGCATTATGTTTTCTGGTCGTGGCTTCCGACCGTCTGTTCGTCCGTCTGACCCGCTTCGGGTTAAAGTTTTTGGTCGAGGTAGTTTTTGATGGAGTTGAAGTCCAATCAACTTGAAACTTAGTACACATGTTTCTAATGATATGATCTTTCCAATTTTAATGCCAAATTAGAGATTTTCCCCCATTTTCACGATCCATTGAACATAGAAAATGATAGTGCGGATTAGGCATCCGTGTACTATGGACACATTCTTGTTTGTCAAAATTTGACTTCCAAAAGAATGTATAGGCTCTTATAGTCACTGATTGATAAGCTGGATAATATGAAACTGCTAACATTTATCCCTGTTGAAGGAATTGATTTACATACATCTTCGATTGTAAATATTTAATAGGCTATTCCAATAAAGCGACCATCTTGGATTTGAAATTGTAAGCAAAAGCGTATAGATGAGTGAAAGAGTTGATATCGTCATGAAAATAATTAATACAGAAATTTTTCAGAAAAATTAAAACTTTGTGAGTGTAGTTCCGAGTACGAAAACGAGTACAAAACTTTTTTTTTTTACTAAAAATATGAATAACCGATAATACATAACATAAAAACAAAACATGCAGATAAGGAATTTAGGCAGCATATATAGATACAGTATAGACATTTTGAATAACATGTAATGCACCTCTTAAAATTTTTAAACATACTAAAACTACAGCATACTTATTTATCTATAATAAATGTTCATAATGAAAATAATTCTGAGACAAGTGCCTGTGTTTTTAGCTCTGGCGTTGTCAATTTATTTTCGACATATGATTTTGAATGTCCCTCTCGTTTTTCGTCTCTCTAAATTTATGTCCGCAATGTCCATCAGCATGTAAATCAACACAACACAAATCAGAATATTCGTTTGCTCTATGAATTCTGTGTTTACCCTATTTTAGACAATCAATCAGAAGCAAAATGCAAACCATTTATAGAATGTTTTTAATTTCGACAACATCACAAATTTTGATGAGGTCCACATTAGCAACACTCCAACATAGTTTGGTTACAATACTAGCCCATTAATACTTCTGACAAGGTGAGCAAATAACGTCAGTGTGGCCCAATAAGGATTGTTCACGAATATGTATAAGTGTTTTTTGGAGATTTTAACCTACATTGACTGATTCAGTGATAGTGTCAATACTGTATGTGTGTGGTCTTATGCTTGTTGTAACATGAAAACTGTACAAATACTGAGTGACGATAGAAACGCAACACCTATTTAAATTTTCCATTTAAAAAAGGTTAATACCAACAGATCTTCCCTTGAAATTGACCAACCTTTGTGATATTTTATAGATTTCTCCAATCAGATTAAAGTATTTTATATCCAAGCTTTGCTTACAAGGATCAGAAAATGTTCCGTTCTAATTTCTGTTTTAAAGACCTTCCGGAATCCTCGGGTTTTATCTTATTGAAACACACTTCACACATTTGACGGCTGAAATTTCATTAGTTGATATTATCGTGTAATAATGACAAGAACAGAAAGTTGTAAGATCCATGTAAGCAAAACTTGGATACAAGATCTGTATTTAAATCGGAATGAGATTCCTTAGGTCATGGATAAAAAACATTTCAAACGTGGTAAACCCCTCAATCAAAAGTTATTTAAACCGTAATGCCTTTTGATGAAAGCCCCTAAACGGTTTTGCTAAACTTGTTGGGTATCATGTGTAGTATAGTCAAATGTTTGAAGACTGCTTTTCAAAAACGTTTTTGTTTGTCAATCAAAAGGTACCATTGAGAACTAAGAATGTGATACTAGTATGCTACGTTTCTTTCTACACTCAGTATATATTTTTTATATTACTTTAAAAGTCTTAAAACAAGCTTACTTTATTCAAATTGCAAATACTTTTCGTATTCAGTTGAGTTTATTTTTCTTTTGTTGTTGTTGTTGTAAATTTAAAGATTTGTTGAAATGAAAATGGAGATGAAATGTTGAAAACTCTGTCAAAAAACCCTTCAAAATCTAACACTAAGTTACTGTGACACGAAAGTAAAAATATCATTACAGAAAATTTATCCTCTTGAGGTTATCACTATGATTTTACAGTCTTCCAGTAAGAAAATTTATTACACTACTTACCGATAAATGTCAACAGTATACGTTATGTCAGCCATGTTTCTCGTAATAGTTTAAAGTATATTTATTAAATGTAAAATTTAAATAGCTCAGACAAAAAACCAGCGAAGCATAATGCAACTGTCATTAGAAGAAAGACAACTCTACCATCATAATTTCGCTTTATCGCAAATTTCGGCCTGCTTTGGTATAAATTCGATTTCATTTAACATTTTCGATGAATAAAACAAAATTGAAAAAAAATAGTTATGTACAAATGATTACCCTGTCAACGCATCACTTACAACAGGAAAGGCTTACCGTGTCAATTCATCAGATATCACTTACAGCATAAAATGATTACCCTGTCAATGCATCAGATATCACTTACAGCAGGAAATGATTACCCTGTCAATGCATCAGATATCACTTACAGCAGGAAATGATTACCCTGTCAATGCATCAGATATCACTTACAGCATAAAATGATTACCCTGTCAACGCATCAGATATCACTTACAGCAGGAAATGATTACCCTGTCAATGCATCAGATATCACTTACAGCATGAAATGATTACCCTGTCAATACATCAGATATCACTTAGAGCATGAAATGATTACCCTGTCAATGCATCATATATCACTAACAACAGGATATGATTACCCTGTCAATGCATCAGATATCACTAACAACGGGAAAGGTTTACCCTGTCAATGCATCATATATCACTAACAACGGGAAATGATTACCCTGTCAACGCATCAGATATCACTAACAACAAGAAAGGATTACCCTGTCAATGCATCAGATATCACTTACAGTAGGAAATGATTACCTTGTCAACGCATCAGATATCACTAACAACGGGAAATGACTACCCTGTCAGCGCATCAGATATCACTAACAACAGGAAATGACTACCCTGTCAGCGCATCAGATATCACTAACAACGGGAAAGTTTTACCCTGTCAATGCATCATATATCACTAACAACGGGAAATGATTACCCTGTCAATGCATCAGATATCACTTACAGTAGGAAATGATTACCCTGTCAACGCATCAGATATCACTAACAACGGGAAATGATTACCCTGTCAACGCACCAGTTATCACTTACATCAGGAAAGGTTTACTGTGTCACTGCATCAGAAATCACTAACAACAGGAAAGGCTTAAAATCAGTTATCACTTACATCAGGAAAGGTTTACCCTGTTAACGCATCAGATATCACTTACAACAGGAGAGGTTTACCCTGTCAACGCATCAGATATCACTTACAGCAGGAATGTTTACCCTGTCAACGCATCAGATATCACTTACAACAGGAGAGGTTTACCCTGTCAACGCATCAGATATCACTAACAACAGGAAATGATTACCCTGTCAATGCATCAGATATCACTTACAGTAGGGAATGATTACCCTGTCAACGCATCAGATATCACTAACAACGGGAAATGATTACCCTGTCAACGCATCAGATATCACTAACAACAGGAAATGATTACCCTGTCAATGCATCAGATATCACTTACAGTAGGGAATGATTACCCTGTCAACGCATCAGATATCACTAACAACGGGAAATGATTACCCTGTCAACGCACCAGTTATCACTTACATCAGGAAAGGTTTACCGTGTCACTGCATCAGAAATCACTAACAACAGGAAAGGCTTAAAATCAGTTATCACTTACATCAGGAAAGGTTTACCCTGTCAACGCATCAGATATCACTTACAACAGGAAAGGCTTAAAATCAGTTATCACTTACACCAGGAAAGGTTTACCCTGTCAACGCATCAGATATCACTTACAACAGGAAAGGCTTAAAATCAGTTATCACTTACACCAGGAAAGGTTTACCCTGTCAACGCATCAGATATCACTTACAACAGGAAAGGTTTACCCTGTCAACGCATCAGATATCACTTACAGCAGGAAATGCCATCCCTGTCAACGCATCAGATATCACTTACAGCAGGAAATGATTCACCTGTCAATACACCAAACTGATATAACTTCATTTTGATCATGCGATTCCGACTGTTTTCAATTTAACCTTATTTGTTGATATATTTGTCCGATTTTTTTATACCGTTTATACTATCCAATACGATAACTTAATTTGGTGGCGTCGTTTTTAGATGTATTTGTATCTTTGTTTGAATATTTATCTCATGTCTGTGATGTAAGTGTACACAGTTTTTGTTGCTTGGTCCGAAATATTGTCGCATTAACCCATTATGTATGTTTGTGTGCTCAACAATTTTTTTAAATAATGGAAATATAAACATCAGTCATACTTTTACAGGTTTTTTTTCGGAAAATGCCTTTGGCAAGTCATGAATATCACAGTTATTTTCCATTCGTTCCGTTTTGACATCTTTTCTTTTCAAAGTTATGTCTCTCAGCCAACCATATGATTGAATTGTTGATTATTGTTTGCAGTAACGCCCAGCGACAAATATTTGATGCATATTTACGGAAAGAACGAATGAAAACGTAAGTTCTATAATTTGAATCGATAGGGGTAATGACGGAGAATTTTAATTGCCACTTGAAAAAGAGGGTATACTGGAAAAGTGTAGCCTTGCATTATTTAGACCGAACATTGCTGCGTATCCCGAAAGGCAGACACACGTAATGAGTTTTTTCATTGTTGAGGGCCGTATGGTAGCCTATATTTGCCTACATTCACTTCATTTTAACTTTGGTGGATAGTAGTCGTATTGCTAATCATACTACATCTCCTGTTTTATACTAAAGCTTCATTTATATGTAGAAATGTGTCGCAAAGCTTAAGTTATTTTTTTTATTTGATAAATTTAGATGTTTCAATACATCTATTTCAAAGTCATCATCATCTTTTGAAGTTGCTTCCTCTTCAACGTCCCAACTTTGTAACTTCAGTTTCTGGTACTTTCAAAAATGCAATTATGTTTGCATTAGTGTGGATACACATCGACGTGCATTAGTGTGGATACACATCGACGGTTATCAGACTACATTCCGGGCTTCATGTTATCACTCGATATTTTACAATGACATATACATGCTATGACAATTTTCGAGCGGGCGAAACCTTATCAATCAAGTCAATTTTTTCAAACGTCGTTAACTCCTCCAAATCGTCTAATCCTACTTTTTGTTGCTTTTTCCTCGGTCTACAACATGGAAAGCAGCAGAAGTATCTAAAGTCAATTACCCCCCGCAAACAACATCCTGATATGAATGCAAGAATCGCCAACCCTAACAAAGCTGGTCCAATTATTCGAAAGTACCATATATGTTTTTCTTCACTATCTTCAGTAAAACCAACAGCTGTTAGAATGACACCTATAACTGTAAATGGAAGTCCCAGCGCACATATTACTCCGCCAAAGTTTGATCGCGTTGATGTTTCTGAATATTGTCGCCTCATTTTGATGTCACTCTCTTCATTCCGATATCTAAAATTACAGAAAATCTATTAAATATAAATATGCCAAATATCCCACATGCATCTACTTTTTAAATATTTGACAGATGTTTCGTTTTTTCGAGTTTCAATACTAGTAAGTACGAAAAGTAAGTAAAACATATATATAGCGAAGAAGGAAGGGTATTTTACTTCTTTCATGCGTTAGCCGATAGTCTTGATATGTATAGTTGTAACAGTTCGATAGATTTCATTTGGATATAATACAAGCATATAGCCTTATTCATTCATAAAGGCCGTACAGTGACCAATAGTTGGTAAACTTCTCTGTAATTTGGTTTCTGGTGGAGAGTTGCCCCATTGCCATTATACCACATCTTCTTATCTTTATAGTTGATGCGGTCAATACATGACAATAGCAAACAAGAATTGACTGCAGATATATCCCATATCGAAAAAATGTCTTTGTTCACCCGAGATCACCCACAGTTTTTGGTTGGGTTCGTGTTGAAGAGTTTCTAGTTTTCTATGTTGTGTCTTGCATGTGTATTATTATTTGTCTGTTTGTCTTTTTCTTTTTAAGCCATGGCGTTATCAGTTTATTTTCCATCTATGAGTTTGAATGTCCCTCTGGTATCTTTCGCCCCTCTTTTCCAACTAAAAATGGGTAGTACTGTCTTTAATCAAAATTCACTACCGTTCTCTTCCTCGTTAATGTCGTGCTAATTATAAGTGGAGGACGACAATAACAAACTTCGAAGTATTGAATTTGACTCGAGTAGAGGTCTAACCCTGATTATATCGGTCGTTATAGGCTATAGGTCGCAGAATTATTTCAGTTAAAGTGGAAGCCACGATCTCATAATTCGATGCCAACACTCTACCACGACGATACCGAGGCGGTAAGTAAAAAAGATATAGGGGATAATTGAAGGGTGTAGGATAATAGATAGAAAAGAGTATATACAGTGTAATAATAAACTAGTGTGGATCTAGCCGGCGTTAATATTCATGAGGCTAGCCGTCAATAATATTCATGAGATCAAAACCGCGTTCGATGAAATGTTTTGGGTAGTTATTAGATTGTGACAATAAAATAACTTTTGCTGTTAAATTAAGGTTATGCTATTTATAGCAATATAAAGTAATTAGGAAATAGTAAGCCAATAGGTGTCTTCTGCAAGGTCCGCGTCATTTAAAATGAAAGTAAATGAAAAGTTTAATTGCATTGCCTCACACAACACAAAACAATTATGAACTTTAAAATGTTGTTATTATTGAATCAATGTAAACTATAGTAATTAAAACAAGATGATTAAATACAGGGTAATTAAATGGAATTAATTGTCATATGGGCATTCCATAATCTGTTCGTTGTCTACAAATATAGTCCAATTCTAAAACTAAAATATACAATACATACGATAGTATCACACAATTAAAAAGATCAGAAAAACAAGAAACATAGTTTATTGAAGGAATATAATAAACAGAAAAATAGAAACTGTCAATTACTATTTCAATGAAATAATTCTTCAAAATTACGGAGATCAATAAGAGTCTTTAATCTCAACATTACCAGTCCATTTAATTGCCTCTAAAATGGCCCATAGCACTTATGCCCTAGACCCGTACGAGTTAGTCAGAAAAGGATAAGGGGGTACCTTGGTATATCACAAATTCGAAAATGAACAATTGCCGGCTGGCCAAACGAATAGATTCTCCACGTGGGCAATGATACCAGAGGAAGAGGTACTTATTGCCTTTAAAATGGCCCATAGCACTTATACCCTAGACCCGTACGAGTTTGTCAGTATAGGGTTCAAAGGGTGGATATGGTATCCCGGATACAACGAATTCGAACTGAACTATTGCCGGCTGGCCAAACTAAGAGATTCTCCACATCGACCATTATACCAGAGGTAGAGGTTGGTATTGCCTCTAAAATGGCCAATAGCACTTATGCCCTAGACCCGTACGAGTTAGTCAGAAAAGGATAAGGGGGCAGGGGGTACCCTGGTATATCACAAATTCGAAAATGAACTATTGTCGGCTGGCCAAACGAAGAGATTCTCCACGTGGGCAATGATACCAGAGGAAGAGGTACTTATTGCCTTTAAAATGGCCCATAGCACTTATACCCTAGACCCGTACGAGTTTGTCAGTATAGGGTTCAAAGGCCTATGGGGGATATGGTATCTCGGATACAACGAATTCGAACTGAACTATTGCCGGCTGGCCAAACTAAGAGATTCTCCACATCGACCATTATACCAAAGGTAGATATTGGTATGGCCTCTAAAATGGCCCATAGCACTTATGCCCTAGACCCGTACGAGTTAGTCAGAAAAGGATAAGGGGGTACCCTGGTATATCACAAATTCGAAAATGAACTATTGCCGGCTGGCCAAACGAAGAGATTCTCCACGTGGGCAATGATACCAGAGGAATAGGTACTTATTGCCTTTAAAATGGCCCATAGCACTTATACCCTAGACCCGTACGAGTTTGTCAGTAGAGGATTCAAAGGGGGGATATGGTATCCCGGATACAACGAATTCGAACTGAACTATTGCCGGCTGGCCAAACTAAGAGATTCTCCACATCGACCATTATACCAGAGGTAGAGGTTGGTATGGCCTCTAAAATGGCCCATAGCACTTATGCCCTAGACCCGTACGAGTTAGTCAGAAAAGGATAAGGGGGGTACCCTGGTATATCACAAATTCGAAAATGAACTATTGTCGGCTGGCCAAACGAAGAGATTCTCCACGTGGGCAATGATACCAGAGGAAGAGGTACTTATTGCCTTTAAAATGGCCCATAGCACTTATACCCTAGACCCGTACGAGTTTGTCAGTATAGGGTTCAAAGGGGGGATATGGTATCCCGGATACAACGAATTCGAACTGAACTATTGCCGGCTGGCCAAACTAAGAGATTCTCCACATCGACCATTATACCAAAGGTAGAGGTTGGTATGGCCTCTAAAATGGCCCATAGCACTTGTGCCCTAGACCCGTACGAGTTAGTCAGAAAAGGATAAGGGGGTACCCTGGTATATCACAAATTCGAAAATGAACTATTGCCGGCTGGCCAAACGAAGAGATTCTCCACGTGGGTAATGATACCAGAGGAATAGGTACTTATTGCCTTTAAAATGGCCCATATCACTTATACCCTAGACCCGTACGAGCTTGTCAGTAGAGGGTTCAAAGGGGGGATATGGTATTCCGGATACAACGAATTCGAACTGAACTATTGCCGACTGGCCAAACTAAGAGATTCTCCACATCGACCATTATACCAGAGGTAGAGGTTGGTATGGCCTCTAAAATGGTCAATAGCACTTATGCCCTAGACCCGTACGAGTTAGTCAGAAAAGGATAAGGGGGGTACCCTGGTATATCACAAATTCGAAAATGAACTATTGTCGGCTGGCCAAACGAAGAGATTCTCCACGTGGGCAATGATACCAGAGGAAGAGCTACTTATTGCCTTTAAAATGGCCCATAGCACTTATACCCTAGACCCGTACGAGTTTGTCAGTAGAGGGTTCAAAGGGGGGATATGGTATCCCGGATACAACGAATTCGAACTGAACTATTGCCGGCTGGCCAAACTAAGAGATTCTCCACATCGACCATTATACCAGAGGTAGAGGTTGGTATAGCCTCTAAAATGGCCCATAGCACTTATGCCCTAGACCCGTACGAGTTAGTCAGAAAAGGATAAGGGGGGTACCCTGGTATATCACAAATTCGAAAATGAACTATTGCCGGCTGGCCAAACGAAGAGATTCTCCACGTGGGCAATGATACCAGAGGAATAGGTACTTATTGCCTTTAAAATGGCCCATAGCACTTATACCCTAGACCCGTACGAGTTTGTGAGTAGAGGGTTCAAAGGGGGGAAATGGTATCCCGGATACAACGAATTCGAACTGAACTATTGCCGGCTGGCCAAACTAAGAGATTCTCCACATCAACCATTATACCAGAGGTAGAGGTTGGTATTGCCTCTAAAATGGCCCATAGCACTTATGCCCTAGACCCGTACGAGTTAGTCAGAAAAGGATAAGGGGGGGGGGTACCCTGGTATATCACAAATTCGAAAATGAACTATTGTCGGCTGGCCAAACGAAGAGATTCTCCACGTGGGCAATGATACCAGAGGAAGAGGTACTTATTGCCTTTAAAATGGCCCATAGCACTTATACCCTAGACCCGTACGAGTTTGTCAGTATAGGGTTCAAAGGGGGGATATGGTATCCCGGATACAACGAATTCGAACTGAACTATTGCCGGCTGGCCAAACTAAGAGATTCTCCACATCGACCATTATACCAAAGGTAGAGGTTGGTATGGCCTCTAAAATGGCCCATAGCACTTGTGCCCTAGACCCGTACGAGTTAGTCAGAAAAGGATAAGGGGGTACCCTGGTATATCACAAATTCGAAAATGAACTATTGCCGGCTGGCCAAACGAAGAGATTCTCCACGTGGGCAATGATACCAGAGGAATAGGTACTTATTGCCTTTAAAATGGCCCATATCACTTATACCCTAGACCCGTACGAGCTTGTCAGTAGAGGGTTCAAAGGGGGGATATGGTATTCCGGATACAACGAATTCGAACTGAACTATTGCCGACTGGCCAAACTAAGAGATTCTCCACATCGACCATTATACCAGAGGTAGAGGTTGGTATGGCCTCTAAAATGGTCAATAGCACTTATGCCCTAGACCCGTACGAGTTAGTCAGAAAAGGATAAGGGGGGTACCCTGGTATATCACAAATTCGAAAATGAACTATTGTCGGCTGGCCAAACGAAGAGATTCTCCACGTGGGCAATGATACCAGAGGAAGAGGTACTTATTGCCTTTAAAATGGCCCATAGCACTTATACCCTAGACCCGTACGAGTTTGTCAGTAGAGGGTTCAAAGGGGGGATATGGTATCCCGGATACAACGAATTCGAACTGAACTATTGCCGGCTGGCCAAACTAAGAGATTCTCCACATCGACCATTATACCAGAGGTAGAGGTTGGTATAGCCTCTAAAATGGCCCATAGCACTTATGCCCTAGACCCGTACGAGTTAGTCAGAAAAGGATAAGGGGGGTACCCTGGTATATCACAAATTCGAAAATGAACTATTGCCGGCTGGCCAAACGAAGAGATTCTCCACGTGGGCAATGATACCAGAGGAATAGGTACTTATTGCCTTTAAAATGGCCCATAGCACTTATACCCTAGACCCGTACGAGTTTGTGAGTAGAGGGTTCAAAGGGGGGAAATGGTATCCCGGATACAACGAATTCGAACTGAACTATTGCCGGCTGGCCAAACTAAGAGATTCTCCACATCAACCATTATACCAGAGGTAGAGGTTGGTATTGCCTCTAAAATGGCCCATAGCACTTATGCCCTAGACCCGTACGAGTTAGTCAGAAAAGGATAAGGGGGGGGGGGTACCCTGGTATATCACAAATTCGAAAATGAACTATTGTCGGCTGGCCAAACGAAGAGATTCTCCACGTGGGCAATGATACCAGAGGAAGAGGTACTTATTGCCTTTAAAATGGCCCATAGCACTTATACCCTAGACCCGTACGAGTTTGTCAGTAGAGGGTTCAAAGGGGGGATATGGTATCCCGGATACAACGAATTCGAACTGAACTATTGCCGGCTGGCCAAACTAAGAGATTCTCCACATCAACCATTATACCAGAGGTAGAGGTTGGTATTGCCTCTAAAATGGCCCATAGCACTTATGCCCTAGACCCGTACGAGTTAGTCAGAAAAGGATAAGGGGGGGGGGGTACCCTGGTATATCACAAATTCGAAAATGAACTATTGTCGGCTGGCCAAACGAAGAGATTCTCCACGTGGGCAATGATACCAGAGGAAGAGGTACTTATTGCCTTTAAAATGGCCCATAGCACTTATACCCTAGACCCGTACGAGTTTGTCAGTATAGGGTTCAAAGGGGGGATATGGTATCCCGGATACAACGAATTCGAACTGAACTATTGCCGGCTGGCCAAACTAAGAGATTCTCCACATCGACCATTATACCAAAGGTAGAGGTTGGTATGGCCTCTAAAATGGCCCATAGCACTTGTGCCCTAGACCCGTACGAGTTAGTCAGAAAAGGATAAGGGGGTACCCTGGTATATCACAAATTCGAAAATGAACTATTGCCGGCTGGCCAAACGAAGAGATTCTCCACGTGGGCAATGATACCAGAGGAATAGGTACTTATTGCCTTTAAAATGGCCCATATCACTTATACCCTAGACCCGTACGAGCTTGTCAGTAGAGGGTTCAAAGGGGGGATATGGTATTCCGGATACAACGAATTCGAACTGAACTATTGCCGACTGGCCAAACTAAGAGATTCTCCACATCGACCATTATACCAGAGGTAGAGGTTGGTATGGCCTCTAAAATGGTCAATAGCACTTATGCCCTAGACCCGTACGAGTTAGTCAGAAAAGGATAAGGGGGGTACCCTGGTATATCACAAATTCGAAAATGAACTATTGTCGGCTGGCCAAACGAAGAGATTCTCCACGTGGGCAATGATACCAGAGGAAGAGGTACTTATTGCCTTTAAAATGGCCCATAGCACTTATACCCTAGACCCGTACGAGTTTGTCAGTAGAGGGTTCAAAGGGGGGATATGGTATCCCGGATACAACGAATTCGAACTGAACTATTGCCGGCTGGCCAAACTAAGAGATTCTCCACATCGACCATTATACCAGAGGTAGAGGTTGGTATAGCCTCTAAAATGGCCCATAGCACTTATGCCCTAGACCCGTACGAGTTAGTCAGAAAAGGATAAGGGGGGTACCCTGGTATATCACAAATTCGAAAATGAACTATTGCCGGCTGGCCAAACGAAGAGATTCTCCACGTGGGCAATGATACCAGAGGAATAGGTACTTATTGCCTTTAAAATGGCCCATAGCACTTATACCCTAGACCCGTACGAGTTTGTGAGTAGAGGGTTCAAAGGGGGGAAATGGTATCCCGGATACAACGAATTCGAACTGAACTATTGCCGGCTGGCCAAACTAAGAGATTCTCCACATCAACCATTATACCAGAGGTAGAGGTTGGTATTGCCTCTAAAATGGCCCATAGCACTTATGCCCTAGACCCGTACGAGTTAGTCAGAAAAGGATAAGGGGGGGGGGGTACCCTGGTATATCACAAATTCGAAAATGAACTATTGTCGGCTGGCCAAACGAAGAGATTCTCCACGTGGGCAATGATACCAGAGGAAGAGGTACTTATTGCCTTTAAAATGGCCCATAGCACTTATACCCTAGACCCGTACGAGTTTGTCAGTAGAGGGTTCAAAGGGGGGATATGGTATCCCAGATACAACGAATTCGAACTGAACTATTGCCGGCTGGCCAAACTAAAAGATTCTCCACATCGACGATTATACCAGAGGTAGAGGTTGGTATTGCCTCTAAAATGGCCCATAGCACTTATGCCCTAGACCCGTACGAGTTAGTCAGAAAAGGATTAAGGGGGGGGGGGGTACCCTGGTATATCACAAATTCGAAAATGAACTATTGCCGGCTGGCCAAACGAAGAGATTCTCCACGTGGGCAATGATACCAGAGGAATAGGTACTTATTGCCTTTAAAATGGCTCATAGCACTTATACCCTAGACCCGTACGAGTTTGTCAGTAGAGGGTTCAAAGGGGGATATGGTATCCCGGATACAACGAATTCGAACTGAACTATTGCCGGCTGGCCAAACTAAGAGATTCTCCACATCGACCATTATACCAAAGGTAGAGGTTGGTATGGCCTCTAAAATGGCCCATAGCACTTATGCCCTAGACCCGTACGAGTTAGTCAGAAAAGGATAAGGGGGGGGGGTACCCTGGTATATCACAAATTCGAAAATGAACTATTGTCGGCTGGCCAAACGAAGAGATTCTCCACGTGGGCAATGATACCAGAGGAAGAGGTACTTATTGCCTTTAAAATGGCCCATAGCACTTATACCCTAGACCCGTACGAGTTTGTCAGTAGAGGGTTCAAAGGGGGGATATGGTATCCCGGATACAACGAATTCGAACTGAACTATTGCCGGCTGGCCAAACTAAGAGATTCTCCACATCGACCATTATACCAGAGGTAGAGGTTGGTATAGCCTCTAAAATGGCCCATAGCACTTATGCCCTAGACCCGTACGAGTTAGTCAGAAAAGGATAAGGGGGGTACCCTGGTATATCACAAATTCGAAAATGAACTATTGCCGGCTGGCCAAACGAAGAGATTCTCCACGTGGGCAATGATACCAGAGGAATAGGTACTTATTGCCTTTAAAATGGCCCATAGCACTTATACCCTAGACCCGTACGAGTTTGTCAGTAGAGGGTTCAAAGGGGGGAAATGGTATCCCGGATACAACGAATTCGAACTGAACTATTGCCGGCTGGCCAAACTAACAGATTCTCCACATCAACCATTATACCAGAGGTAGAGGTTGGTATTGCCTCTAAAATGGCCCATAGCACTTATGCCCTAGACCCGTACGAGTTAGTCAGAAAAGGATAAGGGGGGGGGGGGTACCCTGGTATATCACAAATTCGAAAATGAACTATTGTCGGCTGGCCAAACGAAGAGATTCTCCACGTGGGCAATGATACCAGAGGAAGAGGTACTTATTGCCTTTAAAATGGCCCATAGCACTTATACCCTAGACCCGTACGAGTTTGCCAGTAGAGGGTTCAAAGGGGGGATATGGTATCCCGGATACAACGAATTCGAACTGAACTATTGCCTGCTGGCCAAACTAAGAGATTCTCCACATCGACGATTATACCAGAGGTAGAGGTTGGTATTGCCTCTAAAATGGCCCATAGCACTTATGCCCTAGACCCGTACGAGTTAGTCAGAAAAGGATTAAGGGGGGGGGGGGGGGTACCCTGGTATATCACAAATTCGAAAATGAACTATTGCCGGCTGGCCAAACGAAGAGATTCTCCACGTGGGCAATGATACCAGAGGAATAGGTACTTATTGCCTTTAAAATGGCTCATAGCACTTATACCCTAGACCCGTACGAGTTTGTCAGTAGAGGGTTCAAAGGGGGATATGGTATCCCGGATACAACGAATTCGAACTGAACTATTGCCGGCTGGCCAAACTAAGAGATTCTCCACATCGACCATTATACCAAAGGTAGAGGTTGGTATGGCCTCTAAAATGGCCCATAGCACTTATGCCCTAGACCCGTACGAGTTAGTCAGAAAAGGATTAAGGGGGGGGGGTACCCTGGTATATCACAAATTCGAAAATGAACTATTGCCGGCTGGCCAAACGAAGAGATTCTCCACGTGGGCAATGATACCAGAGGAATATATACTTATTGCCTTTAAAATGGCCCATAGCACTTATACCCTAGACCCGTACGAGTTTGTCTGTAGAGGGTTCAAAAGGGGGATATGGTATCCCGGATACAACGAATTCGAACTGAACTATTGCCGGCTGGCCAAACTAAGAGATTCTCCACATCGACGATTATACCAGAGGTAGAGGTTGGTATTGCCTCTAAAATGGCCCACAGCACTTATGCCCTAGACCCGTACGAGTTAGTCATAAAAGGATAAGGGGGGGGGGGGGGGGGGTACCCTGGTATATCACAAATTCGAAAATGAACTATTGTCGGCTGGCCAAACGAAGAGATTCTCCACGTGGGCAATGATACCAGAGGAAGAGGTACTTATTGCCTTTAAAATGGCCCATAGCACTTATACCCTAGACCCGTACGAGTTTGCCAGTAGAGGGTTCAAAGGGGGGATATGGTATCCCGGATACAACGAATTCGAACTGAACTATTGCCGGCTGGCCAAACTAAGAGATTCTCCACATCGACCATTATACCAGAGGTAGAGGTTGGTATAGCCTCTAAAATGGCCCATAGCACTTATGCCCTAGACCCGTACGAGTTAGTCAGAAAAGGATAAGGGGGGTACCCTGGTATATCACAAATTCGAAAATGAACTATTGCCGGCTGGCCAAACGAAGAGATTCTCCACGTGGGCAATGATACCAGAGGAATAGGTACTTATTGCCTTTAAAATGGCCCATAGCACTTATACCCTAGACCCGTACGAGTTTGTGAGTAGAGGGTTCAAAGGGGGGAAATGGTATCCCGGATACAACGAATTCGAACTGAACTATTGCCGGCTGGCCAAACTAAGAGATTCTCCACATCAACCATTATACCAGAGGTAGAGGTTGGTATTGCCTCTAAAATGGCCCATAGCACTTATGCCCTAGACCCGTACGAGTTAGTCAGAAAAGGATAAGGGGGGGGGGTACCCTGGTATATCACAAATTCGAAAATGAACTATTGTCGGCTGGCCAAACGAAGAGATTCTCCACGTGGGCAATGATACCAGAGGAAGAGGTACTTATTGCCTTTAAAATGGCCCATAGCACTTATACCCTAGACCCGTACGAGTTTGTCAGTATAGGGTTCAAAGGGGGGATATGGTATCCCGGATACAACGAATTCGAACTGAACTATTGCCGGCTGGCCAAACTAAGAGATTCTCCACATCGACGATTATACCAGAGGTAGAGGTTGGTATTGCCTCTAAAATGGCCCATAGCACTTATGCCCTAGACCCGTACGAGTTAGTCAGAAAAGGATTAAGGGGGGGGGGGGGTACCCTGGTATATCACAAATTCGAAAATGAACTATTGTCGGCTGGCCAAACGAAGAGATTCTCCACGTGGGCAATGATACCAGAGGAAGAGGTACTTATTGCCTTTAAAATGGCCCATAGCACTTATACCCTAGACCCGTACGAGTTTGTCAGTAGAGGGTTCAAAGGGGGGATATGGTATCCCGGATACAACGAATTCGAACTGAACTATTGCCGGCTGGCCAAACTAAGAGATTCTCCACATCGACCATTATACCAGAGGTAGAGGTTGGTATAGCCTCTAAAATGGCCCATAGCACTTATGCCCTAGACCCGTACGAGTTAGTCAGAAAAGGATAAGGGGGGTACCCTGGTATATCACAAATTCGAAAATGAACTATTGCCGGCTGGCCAAACGAAGAGATTCTCCACGTGGGCAATGATACCAGAGGAATAGGTACTTATTGCCTTTAAAATGGCCCATAGCACTTATACCCTAGACCCGTACGAGTTTGTGAGTAGAGGGTTCAAAGGGGGGAAATGGTATCCCGGATACAACGAATTCGAACTGAACTATTGCCGGCTGGCCAAACTAAGAGATTCTCCACATCAACCATTATACCAGAGGTAGAGGTTGGTATTGCCTCTAAAATGGCCCATAGCACTTATGCCCTAGACCCGTACGAGTTAGTCAGAAAAGGATAAGGGGGGGGGGGTACCCTGGTATATCACAAATTCGAAAATGAACTATTGTCGGCTGGCCAAACGAAGAGATTCTCCACGTGGGCAATGATACCAGAGGAAGAGGTACTTATTGCCTTTAAAATGGCCCATAGCACTTATACCCTAGACCCGTACGAGTTTGTCAGTAGAGGGTTCAAAGGGGGGATATGGTATCCCAGATACAACGAATTCGAACTGAACTATTGCCGGCTGGCCAAACTAAAAGATTCTCCACATCGACGATTATACCAGAGGTAGAGGTTGGTATTGCCTCTAAAATGGCCCATAGCACTTATGCCCTAGACCCGTACGAGTTAGTCAGAAAAGGATTAAGGGGGGGGGGGGGTACCCTGGTATATCACAAATTCGAAAATGAACTATTGCCGGCTGGCCAAACGAAGAGATTCTCCACGTGGGCAATGATACCAGAGGAATAGGTACTTATTGCCTTTAAAATGGCTCATAGCACTTATACCCTAGACCCGTACGAGTTTGTCAGTAGAGGGTTCAAAGGGGGATATGGTATCCCGGATACAACGAATTCGAACTGAACTATTGCCGGCTGGCCAAACTAAGAGATTCTCCACATCGACCATTATACCAAAGGTAGAGGTTGGTATGGCCTCTAAAATGGCCCATAGCACTTATGCCCTAGACCCGTACGAGTTAGTCAGAAAAGGATAAGGGGGGGGGGGTACCCTGGTATATCACAAATTCGAAAATGAACTATTGTCGGCTGGCCAAACGAAGAGATTCTCCACGTGGGCAATGATACCAGAGGAAGAGGTACTTATTGCCTTTAAAATGGCCCATAGCACTTATACCCTAGACCCGTACGAGTTTGTCAGTAGAGGGTTCAAAGGGGGGATATGGTATCCCGGATACAACGAATTCGAACTGAACTATTGCCGGCTGGCCAAACTAAGAGATTCTCCACATCGACCATTATACCAGAGGTAGAGGTTGGTATAGCCTCTAAAATGGCCCATAGCACTTATGCCCTAGACCCGTACGAGTTAGTCAGAAAAGGATAAGGGGGGTACCCTGGTATATCACAAATTCGAAAATGAACTATTGCCGGCTGGCCAAACGAAGAGATTCTCCACGTGGGCAATGATACCAGAGGAATAGGTACTTATTGCCTTTAAAATGGCCCATAGCACTTATACCCTAGACCCGTACGAGTTTGTCAGTAGAGGGTTCAAAGGGGGGAAATGGTATCCCGGATACAACGAATTCGAACTGAACTATTGCCGGCTGGCCAAACTAACAGATTCTCCACATCAACCATTATACCAGAGGTAGAGGTTGGTATTGCCTCTAAAATGGCCCATAGCACTTATGCCCTAGACCCGTACGAGTTAGTCAGAAAAGGATAAGGGGGGGGGGGGGTACCCTGGTATATCACAAATTCGAAAATGAACTATTGTCGGCTGGCCAAACGAAGAGATTCTCCACGTGGGCAATGATACCAGAGGAAGAGGTACTTATTGCCTTTAAAATGGCCCATAGCACTTATACCCTAGACCCGTACGAGTTTGCCAGTAGAGGGTTCAAAGGGGGGATATGGTATCCCGGATACAACGAATTCGAACTGAACTATTGCCTGCTGGCCAAACTAAGAGATTCTCCACATCGACGATTATACCAGAGGTAGAGGTTGGTATTGCCTCTAAAATGGCCCATAGCACTTATGCCCTAGACCCGTACGAGTTAGTCAGAAAAGGATTAAGGGGGGGGGGGGGTACCCTGGTATATCACAAATTCGAAAATGAACTATTGCCGGCTGGCCAAACGAAGAGATTCTCCACGTGGGCAATGATACCAGAGGAATAGGTACTTATTGCCTTTAAAATGGCTCATAGCACTTATACCCTAGACCCGTACGAGTTTGTCAGTAGAGGGTTCAAAGGGGGATATGGTATCCCGGATACAACGAATTCGAACTGAACTATTGCCGGCTGGCCAAACTAAGAGATTCTCCACATCGACCATTATACCAAAGGTAGAGGTTGGTATGGCCTCTAAAATGGCCCATAGCACTTATGCCCTAGACCCGTACGAGTTAGTCAGAAAAGGATTAAGGGGGGGGGGGTACCCTGGTATATCACAAATTCGAAAATGAACTATTGCCGGCTGGCCAAACGAAGAGATTCTCCACGTGGGCAATGATACCAGAGGAATATATACTTATTGCCTTTAAAATGGCCCATAGCACTTATACCCTAGACCCGTACGAGTTTGTCTGTAGAGGGTTCAAAAGGGGGATATGGTATCCCGGATACAACGAATTCGAACTGAACTATTGCCGGCTGGCCAAACTAAGAGATTCTCCACATCGACGATTATACCAGAGGTAGAGGTTGGTATTGCCTCTAAAATGGCCCACAGCACTTATGCCCTAGACCCGTACGAGTTAGTCATAAAAGGATAAGGGGGGGGGGGGGGTACCCTGGTATATCACAAATTCGAAAATGAACTATTGTCGGCTGGCCAAACGAAGAGATTCTCCACGTGGGCAATGATACCAGAGGAAGAGGTACTTATTGCCTTTAAAATGGCCCATAGCACTTATACCCTAGACCCGTACGAGTTTGCCAGTAGAGGGTTCAAAGGGGGGATATGGTATCCCGGATACAACGAATTCGAACTGAACTATTGCCGGCTGGCCAAACTAAGAGATTCTCCACATCGACCATTATACCAGAGGTAGAGGTTGGTATAGCCTCTAAAATGGCCCATAGCACTTATGCCCTAGACCCGTACGAGTTAGTCAGAAAAGGATAAGGGGGGTACCCTGGTATATCACAAATTCGAAAATGAACTATTGCCGGCTGGCCAAACGAAGAGATTCTCCACGTGGGCAATGATACCAGAGGAATAGGTACTTATTGCCTTTAAAATGGCCCATAGCACTTATACCCTAGACCCGTACGAGTTTGTGAGTAGAGGGTTCAAAGGGGGGAAATGGTATCCCGGATACAACGAATTCGAACTGAACTATTGCCGGCTGGCCAAACTAAGAGATTCTCCACATCAACCATTATACCAGAGGTAGAGGTTGGTATTGCCTCTAAAATGGCCCATAGCACTTATGCCCTAGACCCGTACGAGTTAGTCAGAAAAGGATAAGGGGGGGGGGTACCCTGGTATATCACAAATTCGAAAATGAACTATTGTCGGCTGGCCAAACGAAGAGATTCTCCACGTGGGCAATGATACCAGAGGAAGAGGTACTTATTGCCTTTAAAATGGCCCATAGCACTTATACCCTAGACCCGTACGAGTTTGTCAGTATAGGGTTCAAAGGGGGGATATGGTATCCCGGATACAACGAATTCGAACTGAACTATTGCCGGCTGGCCAAACTAAGAGATTCTCCACATCGACGATTATACCAGAGGTAGAGGTTGGTATTGCCTCTAAAATGGCCCATAGCACTTATGCCCTAGACCCGTACGAGTTAGTCAGAAAAGGATTAAGGGGGGGGGGGTACCCTGGTATATCACAAATTCGAAAATGAACTATTGCCGGCTGGCCAAACGAAGAGATTCTCCACGTGGGCAATGATACCAGAGGAATAGGTACTTATTGCCTTTAAAATGGCTCATAGCACTTATACCCTAGACCCGTACGAGTTTGTCAGTAGAGGGTTCAAAGGGGGATATGGTATCCCGGATACAACGAATTCGAACCGAACTATTGCCGGCTGGCCAAACTAAGAGATTCTCCACATCGACCATTATACCAAAGGTAGAGGTTGGTATGGCCTCTAAAATGGCCCATAGCACTTATGCCCTAGACCCGTACGAGTTAGTCAGAAAAGGATAAGGGGGGGGGGGGGGGTACCCTGGTATATCACAAATTCGAAAATGAACTATTGCCGGCTGGCCAAACGAAGAGATTCTCCACGTGGGCAATGATACCAGAGGAATATATACTTATTGCCTTTAAAATGGCCCATAGCACTTATACCCTAGACCCGTACGAGTTTGTCTGTAGAGGGTTCAAAAGGGGGATATGGTATCCCGGATACAACGAATTCGAACTGAACTATTGCCGGCTGGCCAAACTAAGAGATTCTCCACATCGACCATTATACCAGAGGTAGAGGTTGGTATTGCCTCTAAAATGGCCCACAGCACTTATGCCCTAGACCCGTACGAGTTAGTCAGAAAAGGATAAGGTGGCGGGGGGTACCCTGGTATATCACAAATTCGAAAATGAACTATTGTCGGCTGGCCAAACGAAGATATTCTCCACGTGGGCAATGATACTAGAGGAAGAGGTACTTATTGCCTTTAAAATGGCCCATAGCACTTATACCCTAGACCCGTACGAGTTTGTCAGTATAGGGTTCAAAGGGGGGATATGGTATCCCGGATACAACGAATTCGAACTGAACTATTGCCGGCTGGCCAAACTACGAGATTCTCCACATCGACCATTATACCAAAGGTAGAGGTTGGTATGGCCTCTAAAATGGCCCATAGCACTTATGCCCTAGACCCGTACGAGTTAGTCAGAAAAGGATAAGGGGGGTACCCTGGTATATCACAAATTCGAAAATGAACTATTGCCGGCTGACCAAACGAAGAGATTCTCCACGTGGGCAATGATACCAGAGGAATAGGTACTTAATGCCTTTAAAATGGCCCATAGCACTTATACCGTAGACCCGTACGAGTTTGTCAGTAGAGGGTTCAAAGGGGGGATATGGTATCCCGGATACAACGAATTCGAACTGAACTATTGCCGGCTGGCCAAACTAAGAGATTCTCCACATCGACCATTATACCAGAGGTAGAGGTTGGTATTGCCTCTAAAATGGCCCATAGCACTTATGCCCTAGACCCGTACGAGTTAGTCAGAAAAGGATAAGGGGGGTACCCTGGTATATCACAAATTCGAAAATGAACTACTGTCGGCTGGCCAAACGAAGAGATTCTCCACGTGGGCAATGATACCAGAGGAATAGGTACTTATTGCTTTTAAAATGGCCCATATCACTTATACCCTAGACCCGTACGAGTTTGTCAGTATAGGGTTCAAAGGGGGGATATGGTATCCCGGATACAACGAATTCGAACTGAACTATTGCCGGCTGGCCAAACTAAGAGATTCTCCACATCGACCATTATACCAGAGGTAGAAGTTGGTATTGCTTCTAAAATGGACCATAGCACTTATGCCCTAGACCCGTACGAGTTAGTCAGAAAAGGATAAGGGGGGGGGGGGTACCCTGGTATATCACAAATTCTAAAATGAACTATTGTCGGCTGGCCAAACGAAGAGATTCTCCACATGGGCAATGATACCAGAGGAAGAGGTACTTATTGCCTTTAAAATGGCCCATAGTAGTTATACCCTAGACCCGTACGAGTTTGTCAGTATAGGGTTCAAAGGGGGATATGGTATCCCGGATACAACGAATTCGAACTGAACTATTGCCGGCTGGCCAAACTAAGAGATTCTCCACATCGACCATTATACCAAAGGTAGAGGTTGGTATTGCCTCTAAAATGGCCCATAGCACTTAAGCCATAGACCCGTACGAGTTAGTCAGAAAAGGATAAGGGGGGTACCCTGGTATATCACAAATTCGAAAATGAACTACTGTCGGCTGGCCAAACGAAGAGATTCTCCACGTGGGCAATGATACCAGAGGAATAGGTACTTATTGCTTTTAAAATGGCCCATATCACTTATACCCTAGACCCGTACGAGTTTGTCAGTATAGGGTTCAAAGGGGGGATATGGTATCCCGGATACAACGAATTCGAACTGAACTATTGCCGGCTGGCCAAACTAAGAGATTCTCCACATCGACCATTATACCAGAGGTAGAAGTTGGTATTGCTTCTAAAATGGACCATAGCACTTATGCCCTAGACCCGTACGAGTTAGTCAGAAAAGGATAAGGGGGGGGGGGGTACCCTGGTATATCACAAATTCTAAAATGAACTATTGTCGGCTGGCCAAACGAAGAGATTCTCCACATGGGCAATGATACCAGAGGAAGAGGTACTTATTGCCTTTAAAATGGCCCATAGTACTTATACCCTAGACCCGTACGAGTTTGTCAGTATAGGGTTCAAAGGGGGATATGGTATCCCGGATACAACGAATTCGAACTGAACTATTGCCGGCTGGCCAAACTAAGAGATTCTCCACATCGACCATTATACCAAAGGTAGAGGTTGGTATGGCCTCTAAAATGGCCTATAGCACTTAAGCCATAGACCCGTACGAGTTAGTCAGAAAAGGATAAGGGGGGTACCCTGGTATATCACAAATTCGAAAATGAACTATTGCCGGCTGGCCAAACGAAGAGATTCTCCACGTGGGCAATGATACCAGAGGAATAGGTACTTATTGCCTTTAAAATGGCCCATAGCACTTATACCGTAGACCCGTACGAGTTTGTCAGTAGAGGGTTCAAAGGGGGGATATGGTATCCCGGATACAACGAATTCGAACTGAACTATTGCCGGCTGGCCAAACTAAGAGATTCTCCACATCGACCATTATACCAGAGGTAGAGGTTGGTATTGCCTCTAAAATTGCTCATAGCACTTATGCCCTAGACCCGTACGAGTTAGTCAGAAAAGGATAAGGGGGGGGGGGGTATCCTGGTATATCACAAATTCGAAAATAAACTATTGTCGCCTGGTCAAACGAAGAGATTCTCCACGTCGGCAATGAGACCAGAGGAAGAGGTACTTATTGCCTTTTAAATGGCCCAGAGCACTTATACCCTAGACCCGTACGAGTTTGTCAGTATAGGGTTCAAAGGGGGAAAGGTATCCCGGATACAAAGATTTCGAACTGAACTATTGCCGGCTGGCCAAACTAAGAGATTCTCCACAACGACCATTATACCAGAGGTAGAGGTTGGTATTGCCTCTAAAATGGCCCATAGCACTTATGCCCTAGACCCGTACGAGTCAGTCAGAAAAGGATAAGGGGGGTACCCTGGTATATCACAAATTCGAAAATGAACTATTGCCGGCTGGCCAAATGAAGAGATTCTCCACGTGGGCAATGATACCAGAGGAAGAGGTACTTATTGCCTTTAAAGTGGCCCATAGCACTTATACCCTAGACCCGTACGAGTTTGTCAGTAGAGGGTTCAAAGGGGAGATATGGTATCCCGGATACAACGAATTCGAACTGAACTATTGCCGGCTGGCCAAACTAAGAGATTCTCCACATCGACCAGTATACCAGAGGTAGAGGTTGGTATTGCCTCTAAAATGGCCCAGAGCACTTATGCCCTAGACCCGTACGAGTCAGTCAGACAAGGATAAGGGGGGTACCCTGGTATATCACAAATTCGAAAATGAACTATTGCCGGCTGGCCAAACGAAGAGATTCTCCACGTGGGCAATGATACCAGAGGGAGAGTTTCTTATTGCCTCTAAAATGGCCCATAAAATTATACCGTAGACTCGTACGAGTTTGTCAGTAGAGGGTTCAAAGGGGGGATATGGTGTCACGGTATACAACGAAATCGATCTGAATTATTGCCGGCTGGCCAAACTATGAGATTCTCCACGTGGGCCATTATACCAGTTGTAGAGGTAGGCATTTCCTCTAAAATGGCCCATAACAATCATGCCCTAGACCTGTGCAAATTTATCAGCAGACGGTTTAAAGGGGGATATAGTATCCCGGTGTACAACGAAGTCAAAATGAAATATTGCCAGCTGACCGACTAAGATAATCTGAACGTGGACCATGATAGCAGAGGTAGAGGTAGCCATTGCCTTTAAGATGGGCCATAGAACTTACCCTGATTGCGTTGTCAAACATATCAGATGTATGGAATAATGTTGCCTCGAAAATTACCCATGGTTCTTATGTCCTAGACCCGTACCTGTTGAAAGCAAAGGGAAGTACTCTTGTATATCACAAAGACCAAACTAAGAGTTTCTCCTTGTGGGCTAACAAAAAGATTAGCATAGGTGTTTTCTCTAAAAAGGCCCATGTATCGTATATCATAGATCCGTACGTATTGGTAGGAAAAGGATAAGGAAAGTACTCTTGTATATCAAAATATTCAAACATACTTTTACTTGCTGGTCATTTTAAAGGTAATTAGTACCTTAACCTCTGTATCATGGGCCACGAGGAGAATCTTTTAGTTTGACAAGTCGTCAATAGTTCAATTCGACTTTGAGATATATAGGTGCCCATCTTTCTCTTTGCTGACTAGTTCGTACGGTCTAGGGTATAGTAGTATGGGTCATTTTAGAGGCAATTCCTATTTCTTCCTCTGATATAATGACCCACGTGGAGAATTTCTTAATTTGGCCATCCAGCAATAGTTTTTTTCGACTTCGTGATGAATCGGAGTACCACAACCCTTGTTATCCCCTCCTGACAAACTCGTACGGGTCTAGGACATAAGTACTATGGGCCATAATACAACTACTACATATACCTCTTGTGTCATGACCCATGTGGAAAATGTCTTGGTTTGGCCAGCTGGCAATAGTTCATTTCGACTTTGTGATATATAAAGGTACCAACCTTATCCTTTCCTGGCTAAGTTTTACGAGTCTAGGGCATTAAAGATTTTTGTCATTTTTGAGGCAATGGATACCTCTCCCTCTGATATAATGACTCGTGTGAATAATTCTTTCTATTCAAGCTCTAATGTCAACATGTCACACATGTTACAATGAATATGGGCAGCGAGAACGTTGCGTTTGTGATTTTGCTCTTAACATACTTGGGCCGCACATGAATTACTTTAAAATAAATGAAAGTGATCACAACATTAATTATTAAAGTTCTAATAAAATAAATAACTAGTAAAATTTTAAAGTTTATATGTAAAATATTTAACAGCCCACGGTTTAAATTCATTTTAATGTCCATAATTATGCTGATCACACGTTATCATTTTACTTTTCACGATTTATATTTAACACATGTTAGTCTATGTTTTTATTTTCGTCTTTTCATCACTCTGAGCTGCTATATTTTCAAGTTCCAAAGAATTCAAGTTTGATGATTGGTCTAGATATCAAACCAGTTTTTGTTCGAATTATGGCTGATCGTGTAAGTCCATCTTTACCGTAAAATAATTTGTCAATGATCGCCAAAGTCCAATTTACTCTAGATACATAGTCCTGAATCTGAACTACATATTTCCGACGTTAATGTTCTATGTGTTTCGATCTGTGTATCGGTAATATTTCCTAAGCGAATTTATGTATTCCTGCTTCCATATTTTTATGTAGTTTTTAAGAATTAATGAAAGAAACTTCGATTGTCTAGCCAGTTACTGGTTCATGCGTAGTGTCTTTGGTTCCTGGTTGTAAACTACAGTCTTTAAGGCCGTTATACGGTAGCGTCTTGGTCCGTTTTCAATATAATAAATGTGACGGAGTAAGGGGTTCGTCGTCCGCGTTTGATCCGATGAAACGTATGTTAGTGGGCGATCACTGAGTAAACTTTCTACTTCAGTCATTATCGTGTTGAGTGTTTTATTGTCCATATGTGCTCGTTTAATGCAGTTTTTCGTTATTCCTCTCAATCTCTCCCACCATCCACCGAACAAAATTGATCCATAAGGATTAAGCTTCTCGGTTACATGATCATTTTGATAAATGTTCAATTTCTTATGCTCTCGCATCATACAAATCATTTACAAATACTAAACGTGATGCATGGAAGAAGTCTAACAAAGCTCTTTGTTAATTAAAGCTCGATATAATATTTTCAACATACAAGTATTTCTTTAACATTGCTGTCCAGTCTGTTGAATTGCAGTCAAATGTTTACGTATAACAGCATTTAGGATAAACGGAGAGAAAGTTGCTCCAAATTATACTGACTTGAATCTGTTTGCGGTTAGTTGACTATTTGGGTCATCCGGGTTACTACGCATAAGAGAATCTGGTAACATCACGATCCTCTTCATCCAGCCCATAATAAGTAAGGCTTTTTTCTATACCTGTCGAGACGGCGTATTTGTGCATTCTAAATCGGAGAAAAATTCCGGTTAAATCATTAAAGTTTGGCCAAAGATCCATCAAACAATCATTTAAGCTTAGATTAATAGGTGAAGGTTTGCAGCTACAGTCAAATACAATTCTGATTGGCGTGGTTGACGACTTTTTACGGAAATGATGGTGCGGTATGGAATGAACAATTGTTTTGGCTGATCGTTCATCAACTCTCTCGATAAATCTACGTTTTTCTTGTTCATTAATAATTTTCCGTTTTTCTGTAAAAGTGTAAGTTCACGATTAAGACGCTTAATGACATTTTCTGTTCTCCGTTATTCAATACTTCTGTTGTCTAGTAAGGTGTGGTGTTCCTCCTTACAAGGTAACTTATCAACATATCTTTATGTTTCCATATGGTAACCTCTACCATTTGATTTATATACATCTTGGAATTGTCTGTTTTCAGATTTGTTGTCACTATTATTTATACTAGCAGCTTCAACTTCCATAAATTTCTCCATTATAAAAGTTCTACTCTTCAACTTTGTGACCTACTAATATGTTCATCATTGACGTAAGTGTGTGATCTGGATTTGCAGGTATTCAATTGATTGTGCCGGACAGAAGGTTACGGATTTCCGACTTGACGGTAGTAGGTCCTGTTCCTCATACTATTCTATCATCGACAATTGACCAGTAATAATCGAATAAGATATAATTCAATAGAGAATCTTCAACCATTGGGTCATGTGAGACCGGATGGTCTAATTTCAAGCCAAACAAATACTTTAAATTTGTTATATTACGTACATAAGTCTTCATTGGTACAGCTATTTCTGGTACAATCAAAACGTTGATAGGTAATTTGCCGTTGTCTGTGCCATCACTTGTGTCACAAAATCCTAACAAGTTTATGGTCTTCTGTCTGGTAATTGTCAAATCAAGCTCCGTAGCTTATTTTTCTGTGATGAGGGCATCTGTGCGCCCTTGTCAAATAATGTGTTTGTGTAAGTACATTGAATGCCCGAACTTACTTGCGCTACGACAGTTTTTAGTTTGTGTCTGTGAGTGAAGAACTGTACCCGTTTTCTTCGCGTTGTGTTGTGTTAACTGAATTGTGTTACTAGTAATATATTCATTAGTGTTACTCTGTTTTTCATCTTTTTAACCTCGTCTTTGCATAAACTAGTATGCTGCTTTATTTTACATTTCCTGCAACTTTTGTGTGATTTGCAATCAGCTATATTGGGGGTCAAAGACAGTTAAAACATAAACGATGCTGTTTAACAACAGAAATATTTGCTGTTTGATCAATTATCTTAGTGCAATTAACGGGAACATGTGATTCGTTACAAAAGTACACATGATTTTACGTTTATTTGTGTTGATTTATTTTGTACGTACCTTTGCATTGGTGTGAAATGCTGCTGTAGTGGTTTAAGTTTCCGTATGATCAGAGGAATTGCCTCTCTCCATAATGTTGAGTTCTTGAGATAGTATATGTAGTAGTTCATTTAATTGCCAACTATTTGATTCATGGTGTCTTGTAAGATTTATGCGTACGTCCCCGGTAACTTTTTCAATATGATAGGGACCAATAATGGGTCATATGTATTCTCTGTCTGACCAAGGGATTCTAAACCACGTACATATGTTTCAATTTTGTCGTAAAAAATAACGTAAGCTCTTGTATGAAGGTATGTAAAATTATGCATTCATGTACGTTTGCGTGATGTTGCGAACTTGTGGCATTTGCGTTTAGCGTTGATGTTTGTACTTAGATAAATTTTGCTATTGGCTGTATTTTTTTTCTAAATTAAATAAATAATCATCAGAGTTAACGATTTCTGTTTCGAAGGTTATTGGAATCAACAAGTTTTGTGCCGCTCTCCCCATTTTTCGTCGAATTTCTGGAATATTCCGGAGACGGCACTACTATGTCCTGCTAGTATCGATTTCAGCTGTAAATTCATCCTGGTCACTTGACACCAATATCGTTAAGAGGTTCACTTGACACCAATATCGTTAAGAGGTTACATCGGACAACTATATAGCTAACAATAACAAAAGCGAATAGAATGTATGTATATCTATTTTGACTCTAATGTCAACACGTGACACTTACGTAACATTACAATGATTAACAACAGCGAAAACTTGATCAATTACTCCTTAACATATTGTCTAAGTATCGGTACCCAATACGATCGTAATACGTAAGTAAGCGTAGCATTGAGTCCGAATTAAGTGAACGCTCGTGTGCGTCTGTCACTATCAGTTTGGTAAGTAAATGATTCGCAGGTAATAAATACGGAAATTTGGTATTCTCTAAAATGATTCCGCTGTGAATCCTTCCATTGCATCTCAAAAAGCTACCGTCATCTATGAAGAGTCACAATTGTCTAGTGCTAGGATATTGCCTTGTGTTTTTATCTCAGATGTTTGGTATATCGGTATATTGGTAGTTAAATATGAACCGCTGAACGTAAGCAGTTACTGAAATCACTTTCCTGAAAATTTCAATATTTCCAATTGTCTATAACGTTACTGATATCATAGTGATCAGTACGAACTTCATTGTTTAGAAATTCCTCGTCTTCGTTTTTTTCTGTAATTGTCAATACCGTTAACTAATTCTGTCTTTTTAAAAAGAACACCATTGATGTATTGATCGACGTCAATTCCTCGTGTTAAGAGATTGGTTGGGTTGCATTCTTTTGGGCAATATCTGCATTAATGTTGATTTTGTAGATTTTGTTATTCCTCGCGCTCGATTCACAATAAATCGTTTAAACAGTTTCGATGATTTAACCAGTGCAATACTATACAGCTATCCGACCAGAAAGCAAGGTTTTTACATTAGAAGGTCGATTTTACATGAAAAGCTAGTCTAGTTCCAATAACTGCGGCCATAAGTTCTAGTTGCGGTTATGTAAGGGTTTTCACTTGCGCTAATCTGCTTTTCGCAATAACTAACGTAATTTCGGTTCCGTTGTTCAGATAGTCAGTCGCAAAATACGTGTAGTTCAAGGTATACCTAAGATTAGACGAAACAAAGGAGAATACAAAATTCGATCAAGTAGAAGTCATTACAACACTAGGAAAACTTGTGCAAACACAAACATTGTTTTAGGACTTGAATGAACAATTTCTAAAGTTAACGGAACCGGAAGATGTGGTAAATTAGATTATTTCATTCAGATGAATTTTCGGTTAATATGATAATCTTGATTTGACACGTACGTAAGTTCATACAAATGTCCAAAATCCTGCAGTCCCGTCACATTGAATCAAATACTAAAGTACTAGAACGCACACTTTAAATCCAAAAACTATACCGTTTGTTTCAACGCAAAACAAAGCAAACCTACACAACGCACTGTCGTTTGAAAACCAGTTTGCCCAAGCCATTCTCACAATCAACACGTAATAAAGTACATTTCCTGCAACTTTTAATCAGAGTAACGTACCAAAACTTACGCTTCCAACTTTCGAAGGCACGATTTCAGAATGGCAAACCTTCTGGGACTCATGTGAGTCGTCCGTACATCTTAACTAGTTACTTACAAATATACAAAAGTGTAACTGCTTGAAAGCTCATGAAGTAGAACACGAAGCACCAGATTTAGACATTCCTTCGCCTATAAATCAGTAAACAAGCTTACGAAGTTTTTTACTATCAAATTGAAGGTAGCGTCAAGGTCTAGAAACTTTGGGTAAGACACATGAAACATACGGTACACTACTTCTTCCCATTATTGTCAACAAATTACCCGTTGAAGTCAGAAAATATCTCGCGCGAGAACATAGAACAAAAACGTTGGTATAACGGACCTCCCTGAAAGCATATTAGACGATATCGTTATACCGGACACAGGACAAAAGAGTCGACATCCGAAATTGGTGAAATCTAAATCTTACAAGAATATTGAGACTAGACCTAGCGTTTAATGTCACGAAATACATCCACCAACTCATTGCAGTAAAACAGCCGACACATAATGCCGTATGAACAAATTTGTTATCTTTAACTACCTTGGTATACACAGACTAAACGAATGTTAATCTGAACGCACATTGTAATGAGAAACACCACACAAACTAATGTAATGCACGTTAAACCCACTATCTTTGAATTCGCCCAACGTTCAACTCGTGAATGACATTGATGATACGGAACATAATACTACTATTTTGTATTCTCAACGGACAGAATTGCAATCTAATGTACTTTTGAAAACTGCCGTGGCACAAGTAGGCTCAAATCAGTTCTTTATCGATACGGATATTCTTTTTGACGAAGGAGGGCAAACATCTTTTGAAACGCAAAACTTTACTAAATTTACAGATAGCGGGAACATAAATAATATATTAATCGGCATTTGGAGGTGCAGAGAAAAACGTGAGACACATAGAAAAGTCAACAATCTATCTGAAAACCGATGTAGGACACGTATTGTCAATCAAAGTACTGATAGTACAGATGATCGGCATGCCTATACAGAATCACATACGTAATATTGATACACAGAACGGTTATTTGCGTGGTTTAAAGATAGCGCACACGGTGACAAAGCACAATTCATTCGAGATATCGTTGCTGGTAGGCGCATATCACTACGGGGACATTGTTAAAGATTATATAGTCCGTGTAAACGATCCGACCGCCGTGAAATCCAATATCGGATAAATGCTTTCGGTACTTACATACGGTAAGAAAACAAACACGTCGAAGACTAGTATGTGTAATGTTCTAGTATCACACAAAGTTAAAGAATTCAATCTGGAGAGATTTTGAAATTTAGATTCAATAGGAATAAATAGTAGGGAGGTAGACGAAGACGACAATGCATATATTTAAGTCTATCAGGACAGATCAATTGAGTTCTGAGAAAACAAATATTCCGCTATGTTACCTTGAAAACGTGATGAATTGCCTATAAATTAAGCAGTCACGAACAGAAGGACAGAAAACGTCCTTCAAAGACTTACTCAAAACTCAGATATGTTAAAGAAGTACGGGAACGTTATACAAGAACAGGAACGAAGAGGATTCATAGAGAAGGTAGATGAAACAGATGAACTGAAGAAAAGTATCACTACATTCCTTATCATCCTGTACAGAAGGAATCAAGCACTATGCCTTTCAAAATTGTTTACGACTGCATTTGTCGACATCGCATAATTCGCAAAGTTTGAATGACTGATTTGTATGTGGACAACATTCTGTTAAGTTTACAGAACGAGGGCGGGCTGACTATAAGGAAGGGAGATCAATGATGGAGGAAACTGGATTCTATCTACGATCCTGGACGTCAAACCGTGTGGATATACGTAAGCTAGCTAAAACGGAAAAAGTACTACTATATGCGGACAAAACACAAAAGTACTTGGTATGTTATGGAATAGCTGATTCGATGATCTGATGTACCAGAAATTAATACGGCCGCTTTGTGAAAAATTGTGCAAATCATGCTACAGGAATAAAATTTGGCATAGACTCAGCTCAGCTGTTACTCTTTTATTCAAGATAAGGAGGCATTTGAAAAAAATGTCTCACATCCGGTAAAAATCTTAAATGGCCGACATCATACATAAATCATCCAAATATCAGAGGCTAGTGTAAGTGTGTGAAAAGCGGTTTTTATCATGCTGATATAATAATATTTGGAACAAACCTTTGTTATGTACTACTTTTGGATATTTTATATAGATTAGATGTCTTTTAAAACCCTACTTTCGGTAAAATCCGACATGGCGGACATTGTATTAAAATAAGCTTATTTTTAAAGGAGGGTATTGCTACTATCATTAAATTGTTCAGGAACCTTTCTTTGATGCTGCTAATGGATACAATACATAAGACATATGTCTTTAAAAGCATTACTTCCGGTTATAGTCAAACTGGCGGTCATGAAACATCATTATTTTACTTTAATATTCAACTTTATTTCAAAATGTAAAGAAACTGTTTTTTTTTGTGCTGGTCAGTTACCATTTGGTTTTGGCTTTAAGTTATCTTCTAAACCACCTATTGTATTCTATAGATAATGATTAAATACAAAGCTAACACTTCCGGTATATAAAACCAATTTGGAGTAAATTTCAAAGATGAGTCCTCAGTCCATATCTTCGAAATAGAGCTTTTATTTGGATAGATTGATGAAAATAAGATAAAATCACTGTTGTACATCTTTAAAAGTACAGATCATTTATGGCCGCAAATATTCACAATCGGAAAGCTGATTTTCCTCATTTACTAAGACAGCGGCGGTATTGGTTTTTACATCAATAATGTACAAGCTACTGATAAGGTGAAGAGGCCTCACAAAGAGTTGTCCAAAGGGGTTTCAATGTTTCATATTTTCCCCGCCATTATAAGCGTCTGGAATAGTAAGCATAGAAACCAAATCTCAAGCTTGTTACTCATCCACACCCGCCATGGTATATTGCACGTTTTACATGATGAAAAACATTAGACCGAGTCGTTCAAATATCATCAATAAGTCTTTCAACTTTCAAAAACATGTTTTCTTGCTTCGTAAACCCCATCTGATAAGTTTGTTCGATCTTACTACAAAACCACGTATCGTTTTATCAATGGCATTATCAAATCCATATCTGGTGATGTTGGCTGATCAATCATCATTCTAAATCATTAAGTCACATCTTCAAACGCCATCCATGTCAACAACGAAGTTCCCTTTCAAGTAAACGTGCACTTGAAAGGTCACGGATAGATTATATCTAAGGCTTTTTCCACTTCCAAATACAAGCCAAAGTTCATCTGCCCCCATGTCACGGAATAATGACACAGCAATGACAGCAGCATCAGTATCGACTGTTCAAGTCATGAGTCAGTTAAGTCTGTGAATCACTGCATCAGACACACGTTTTTTTTATATTGATTCTATAGTATAAGCCTATTCATTTTAACATGGGGCTAAACTTGAAACACCATCATGTGGTGAATAACACAAAACATCCTGAGCATTTGTTGCTACAACTAACTCTTCCTCAAAATCTATTGAGCAATCGCCTGTGAATAAAAACTAAAAAGTTCTTTCTTAATGTCGTCATCTCTCAGAAAACTTTACCAATTTTGAGATTTGTTTCGACTCTGGATTCGTCTTTGTATTCTCTCACCCCTAAGTGTATTTCTTTTTTCTTGTGGCAGCATTCAAACTACCGGTATTGTCTATATATGCATTCATCCACTGTTACAGTTTCAAGTTGTGTCATAACGAGTATGCTGATAGGGTATTATGCCCTTATCTTAAAAAGCATGAAACTATTATGATAAAGTCTTGGATGCATATGACAGTTGTGGCAACACATGTTCAGGATATTCTATCTTTACCGCCGTGATGCGTTTCAAGTTAAACACCATATTAATACATATGTATTAAAAGGCTGACACTAGAATCATGGTGCATGTGTCTGTTGCAGTGAAACACGAAATTAAACAAGTCATTATTCGAACAGTCGTTACTGATGATGCTGTCATTACTGTTTCGCTATTCTGTGACATAGGGGTAGACGAACTATGGATTGTGTTTAAGAGGAGGAAAAGCTTTGGATAAATATATATAAATGACCTTCCAAATGCACTCGCGATTAGGGATCACACACAAATATTGTGATCCATTTTCCGGTTGTGATACGGTTCTCTGTTTTCTTGAAAAGGGGGAAAAAGACTGTTTGGGAGACATTGATAGCATTTGAAGATGTGACTTTAACTCAAAGAATGATAATTGATCCGCCTAAATCACCGGTGTTTACTGTAAGATAGCAAAAAATAATCATATGGGGTTAGCATGGTTAACAAAGCAAGAAATATCTATTTACGCAAAAGGGTAGGTTAATTGAGGTTATCAACTTAGTCTAGTCTTTTCCAGCATGCAAAATATACAATATACTAAGACACGTGTTTAGGGGACGAGCCTGAAATTGGCTCGTATGCTACCAAGTCCAGGCGCTAATGAATGACGACGGGACAAAGAGGATCACTTTTAAAAAACTCTTTCTAAGGGCTCATCATGTTGTCAGAAGCTTGCACATTGTGGATGTAAGAAAGGTTGTCGCGGTTGTTTTTATGAGGAAAATCAAGTCTCCCGTGCCCTGCGTCGTGTGCATGTGGTGGTAACTGGGAATTTACAAGTTTTTTTTGCCAAATAGTGGTAATTTTTAAAAGGTTTAGTACTTAAGTGATTTTATTTTGATTAAATCAATCTATCCAAAGCTCTACATCGAACATATGGAGTGAGGACTCATCTTGACATTTACGCCATATTGGGTTTTTTTTACCGGAAGTCTTAACTTTGTATTTAAATATTAACTACAGAATATGATAAGTGGTTTAGAGGATAAATTAAAGCCTAAAGTTGATGACCACCACAAAAAAACCCACTTTCTTCACATTTTGAAAAAAAGATAAATATCAAAATAAAAGAATGACATATTTATGTCCTCCATTTTGAATATTACCGGAAGAAAGGATTTTTAAGACATATATCTTATACATTGTATCCCTTGGAAGCATCAAAGAAATGTTCCTGTACAATTTAGTGATAGTAACAATACGTTAAAACACATTTCAATCCCCTTCCCTAAAAAATAGCTTATTTTAGTCAATGTCCGCCATATTGGATTCTACCGAAAGTAGGGTTTTTCGAGACATTTTATCTATATAATATATCCAAAAGTATTACATAACAAAGGTTTGTACCAAATATTATTAAAGCAGCATGCTGATAGATCCTTTTCACATACTGTGGATTCATTATTATTCGTGGGATACCAATTTTTCGTGGATTTCGTTGGTACAGGCAAACCACGAAATTTGATGTTCAACGAATGACAAATTTTACAAAGGCTTGTACTAGTATGCAGACTTCGGTAAAACCACGAAATTAAATATCCACGAATATATAAGTTTCCCTGAATCCACGAAAATTGGTACCCACGAAAATAAATGAATCCACAGTACTAGCCTTCTATATTGGGCCGATTAAAGTATGATGTCCGCCATTTTTTATTTAACCGGCAGTGAGACATTTTTTTCAAATGCCTTCTTATCTGAAATAAAAGAGTAATATTTCAGGAAGGTCTATGACAATGTTCATGCTTATATCAGGATGTGCACAACTCGTCTGAAATATACTTGTGGCCGCCGGACTAAATGTGATATTCCAATACTAGACATTGTAACAAAAAGTGAGATTTTGAAAATTCTTCGAAAAAATACGATCCACTTAGAATACTTAGCCCGGTCACAATACGAACAAAGAAGCTCATACAGGAGCTATGGAAAAGTGGATTGAATTGGGATAAACACGTTTCGGAAAACTCTAAGGATTACTGTAGCAAGCGACTTTGAGAAAGCGACACACAACGTATTTCCGAGATATTATTTCTCCGGTAATTCTATTTCGGAATAGTCTGGTAACAGCGCTTCTGTCTTCTGTTCTCCGATCTGACTGATTTCATTTTTTCGAGATCCGGGTCACGGTATCATAAATAAAGATGATAGTTAAGGCAATATGTACTACAACAACTGTTCAGCCAGTACATTAAATATACATATTCGTATTCCAAGGCGAAGTCACTGACAGTACGACGTCGACAATGGACAAGTACAATAAATCGGACGTTATGCTCCCGCGATAGGTTAACCAATAATGGCTAACGTGGAGAATCTCTTAGTATGGCCAGTCAACAATAGTTAATTTCCATTTTAACCCTCTTCTGAAAAATCTTACGGGTCTAAGGCATCAGTGCTATTATCCAGTTTAAAGCTAATAACTACCTTTGTCCCTGTTATCGTGGCCCTAGTGGAGAATCCTTTAGTTTTGCTAGTCGGCAACAGTTCAATAAACCCCTTTCCCTTTGCTGACTGACTCGTACGGGTCTAGGGCATAAATGTTATGGGTCATTTTAGAGTCAATATCAACTTCTACCTCTGGTATAATTGTCGATGTGGAGAATCTCTTAGCTTGGCCAGCCGGCAATAGTTCAGTTCGAATTTGTTGTAAACCGGTATCCCATATCCCCACTTTTAACCCTCTACTTACTTACTCATACGAATCTAGGGTATAAGTGCTATGGGTCATTTTAAAGTCAATAAGTACCTCTTCCTCTGGTATCATTGCCTACGGGGACAATCTCTACGTTTGGCCAGCCGGCAATAATTCATTTCGAATTTGTGATATACTTGGGTACCCCTTCCTTATCCTTTCCTGACTTACTCGTACGGGTCTAGGGCATAAGTGCTATCGGCCATTTTAGAGGCAGTACCAACATCTACCTCTTGTTTAATGGTCGATGTGGAGAATCTTTTAGTTTGGCCAGCCGGTAATAGTTCAGTTCGAATTCGTTGTTAACCGGAATACCATATCCCCCCTTTAAACCTTCTACTAACAAACTCGTACGGGTCTAAGGTACAAGTGCTATGGGCCATTTTAAAGGCAATAAGTACCTCTTCCTCTGGTATTATTGCCCACGTGGAGAATCTCTTCGCTTGGCCAGCCGGCAATAGTTCATTTTCGAATTTGTGATATACCAGGGTACCCCCCTTATCCTTTCCTGACTAACTCGTAAGGGTCTAGGGCATAAGTGCTACGAGCCATTTTATAGGCAATACCAACCTCTACCTCTGGTATGATGGTCGATGTGGAGAATCTCTTAGTTTGGCCAGCCGGCAATAGTTCTGTTCGAATTCGTTGTAAACCGGAATACCATATCCTCTCTTTTAACCCTCTACTGACAAACTCGTACGGGTCTAGGGTACAAGTGCTATGGACCATTTTAAAGGCAATATGTACCTCTTCCTCTGGTATCATTGCCCTCGTGGAGAATCTCTTCGTTTGGCCATTCGGCAATAGTTCAGTTCGAATTTGTTGTAAACCGGTATCCCATATCCCCACTTTTAACCCTCTACTTACTTACTCGTACGGGTCTAGGGTTCAAGTGCTATGGGTCATTTTAAAGTCAATAAGTACCTCCTCCTTATCCTTTCCTGACTAACTATCATTGCCTACGGGGACAATCTCTTCGTTTGGCCAGCCGGCAATAGTTCGAATTTGTGATATATTTGGGTACCCCCTCCTTATCCTTTCCTGACTAACTCATACGGATCTAGGGCATAAGTGCTATCGGCCATTTTAGAGGCAGTACCAACCTCTACCTCTGGTATAATGGTCGATGTGTAGAATCTTTTAGTTTGGCCACCCGGCAATAGTTCAGTTCGAATTCGTTGTTAATCGGAATACCATATCCCCCCTTTTAACCTTCTATTGACAAACTCGTACGGGTCTAAGGTACAAGTGCTATGGGCCATTTTAAAGGCAATAAGTACCTCTTCCTCTGGTATCATTGCCCACGTGGAGAATCTCTTCGTTTGGCCAGCCGGCAATAGTTCATTTTCGAATTTGTGATATACCAGGGTACCCCCCTTATCCTTTCCTGACTAACTCGTAAGGGTCTAGGGCATAAGTGCTACGAGCCATTTTATAGGCAATACCAACCTCTACCTCTGGTATGATGGTCGATGTGGAGAATCTCTTAGTTTGGCCAGCCGGCAATAGTTCTGTTCGAATTCGTTGTAAACCGGAATACCATATCCCCTCTTTTAACCCTCTACTGACAAACTCGTACGGGTCTAGGGTACAAGTGCTATGGGCCATTTTAAAGGCAATATGTACCTCTTCCTCTGGTATCATTGCCCTCGTGGAGAATCTCTTCGTTTGGCCATTCGGCAATAGTTCAGTTCGAATTTGTTGTAAACCGGTATCCCATATCCCCACTTTTAACCCTCTACTTACTTACTCGTACGGGTCTAGGGTTCAAGTGCTATGGGTCATTTTAAAGTCAATAAGTACCTCCTCCTTATCCTTTCCTGACTAACTATCATTGCCTACGGGGACAATCTCTTCGTTTGGCCAGCCGGCAATAGTTCGAATTTGTGATATATTTGGGTAACCCCTCCTTTTCCTTTCCTGACTAACTCATACGGATCTAGGGCATAAGTGCTATCGGCCATTTTAGAGGCAGTACCAACCTCTACCTCTGGTATAATGGTCGATGTGTAGAATCTTTTAGTTTGGCCACCCGGCAATAGTTCAGTTCGAATTCGTTGTTAATCGGAATACCATATCCCCCCTTTTAACCTTCTACTGAAAAACTCGTACGGGTCTAAGGTACAAGTGCTATGGGCCATTTTAAAGGCAATAAGTACCTCTTCCTCTGGTATCATTGCCCACGTGGAGAATCTCTTCGTTTGGCCAGCCGGCAATAGTTCATTTTAGAATTTGTGATATACCAGGGTACCCCCCTTACCCTTTCCAGACTAACTCGTACGGGTCTAGGGCATAAGTGCTATGAGCCATTTTATAGGCAATACGAACATCTACCTCTAGTATGATGGTTGATGTGGAGAATCTCTTAGTTTGGCCAGCCGGCAATAGTTCAGTTCGAATTCGTTGTAAACCGGAATACCATATCCCCCCTTTTAACCTTCTACTGACAAACTCGTACGGGTCTAGGGTACAAGTGCTATGGGCCATTTTAAAGGCAGTAAGTACCTCTTCCTCTGGTATCATTGCCCACGTGGAGAATCTCTTCGTTTGGCCAGCCGGCAATAGTTCATTTTCGAATTTGTGATATACCAGGGTACCCCCCTTATCCTTTCAAGACTAACTCGTACGGGTCTAGGGCATAAGTGCTATGGGCCATTTTATAGGCCATACCGACCTCTACCTCTCGTATGATGGTCGATGTGGAGAATCTCTTAGTTTGGCCAGCCGGCAATAGTTCAGTTCGAATTCGTTGTAAACCGGAATACCATATCCCCCCTTTTAACCTTCTACTGACAAACTCGTACGGGTCTAGGGTACAAATAATATGGGCCATTTTAAAGGCAATAAGTACCTCTTCCTCTGGTATAATTGCCCACGTGGAGAATCTCTTCGTTTGGCCAGCCGGCAATAGTTCATTTTCGAATTTGTGATATACCAGGGTACCCCCCTTATCCTTTCAAGACTAACTCGTACGGGTCTAGGGCATAAGTGCTCTGGGCCATTTTATAGGCCATACCAACCTCTACCTCTGGTATTATGGTCGATGTGGAGAATCTCTTAGTTTGGCCAGCCGGCAATAGTTCAGTTCGAATTCGTTGTAAACCGGAATACCATATCGCCCCTTTTAACCTTCTACTGACAAACTCGTACGGGTCTAGGGTACAAGTAATATGGGCCATTTTAAAGGCAATAAGTACCTCTTCCTCTGGTATAATTGCCCACGTGGAGAATCTCTTCGTTTGGCCAGCCGGCAATAGTTCATTTTCGAATTTGTGATATACCAGGTACCCCCCTTATCCTTTCCTGACTAACTCGTACGGGTCTAGGGCATAAAAGCTATCAGCCATTTTATAGGCAATACCAACATCTACCTCTGGTATGATGGTTGATGTGGAGAATCTCTTAGTTTGGCCAGCCGGCAATAGTTCAGTTCGAATTCGTTGTAAACCGAAATACCATATCCCCCCTTTTAGACTTCTACTGACAAACTCGTACGGGTCTAGGGTACAAGTGCTATGGGCCATTTTATAGGCAATAAGTACCTCTTCCTCTGGTATCATTGCCCACGTGGAGAATCTCTTAGTTTGGCCAGCCGGCAATAGTTCATTTTAGAATTTGTGATATACCAGGGTACCCACCTTATCCTTTCCTGACTAACTCGTACGGGTCTAGGGCATAAGTGCTATGAGCCATTTTATAGGCAATACCAACATCTACCTCTAGTATGATGGTTGATGTGGAGAATCTCTTAGTTTGGCCAGCCGGCAATAGTTCAGTTCGAATTCGTTGTAAACCGGAATACCATATCCCCCTTCTAACCCTCTACTGACAAACTCATACGGGTCTAGGGTACAAGTGCTATGGGCCATTTGAAAGGCAATAAGTACCTCTTCCTCTGGTACCATTGTCCACGTGGAGAATCTCTTCGTTTGGCCAGCCGGCAATAGTTCATTTTCGAATTTGTGATATACCAGGGTACCCCCCTTATCCTTTCAAGACTAACTCGTACGGGTCTAGGGCATAAGTGCTCTGGGCCATTTTATAGGCCATACCAACCTCTACCTCTGGTATGATGGTCGATGTGGAGAATCTCTTAGTTTGGCCAGCCGGCAATAGTTCAGTTCGAATTCGTTGTAAACCGGAATTCCATATCCCCCCTTTTAGCCTTCTACTGACAAACTCGTACGGGTCTAGGGTACAAGTGCTATGAGCCATTTTAAAGGCAATAAGTACCTCTTCCTCTGGTATCATTGCCCACGTGGAGAATCTCTTCGTTTGGCCATCCGGCAATAGTTCATTTTAGAATTTGTGATATACCAGGGTACCCCCCTTATCCTTTCCTGACTAACTCGTACGGGTCTAGGGCATAAGTGTTATGAGCCATTTTATAGGCAATACCAACATCTACATCTGGTATGATGGTTGATGTGGAGAATCTCTTAGTTTAGCCAGCCGGCAATAGTTCAGTTCGAATTCGTTGTAAACCGGAATACCATATCCCCCTTCTAACTCTCTACTGACAAACTCGTACGGGTCTAGGGTACAAGTGCTATGAGCCATTTTAAAGGCAATAAGTACGTCTTCCTCTGGTACCATTGCCCACGTGGAGAATCTCTTCCTTTGGCCAGCCGGCAATAGTTCATTTTCGAATTTGTGATATACCAGGGTACCCCCCTTATCCTTTCAAGACTAACTCGTACGGGTCTAGGGCATAAGTGCTATGGGCCATTTTATAGGCCATACCAACCTCTACCTCTGGTATGATGGTCGATGTGGAGAATCTCTTAGTTTGGCCAGCCGGCAATAGTTCAGTTCGAATTCGTTGTAAACCGGAATACCATATCCCCCCTTTTAACCTTCTACTGACAAACTCGTACGGGTCTAGGGTACAAGTAATATGGGCCATTTTAAAGGCAATAAGTACCTCTTCCTCTGGTATAATTGCCCACGTGGAGAATCTCTTCGTTTGGCCAGCCGGCAATAGTTCATTTTCGAATTTGTGATATACCAGGGTACCCCCCTTATCCTTTCCTGACTAACTCGTACGGGTCTAGGGCATAAGTGCTATCAGCCATTTTATAGGCAATACCAACATCTACCTCTGGTATGATGGTTGATGTGGAGAATCTCTTAGTTTGGCCAGCCGGCAATAGTTCAGTTCGAATTCGTTGTAAACCGGAATACCATATCCCCCCTTTTAGACTTCTACTGACAAACTCGTACGGGTCTATGGTACAAGTGCTATGGGCCATTTTAAAGGCAATAAGTACCTCTTCCTCTGGTATCATTGCCCACGTGGAGAATCTCTTCGTTTGGCCAGCCGGCAATAGTTCATTTTAGAATTTGTGAAATACCAGGGTACCCCCCTTATCCTTTCCTGACTAACTCGTACGGGTCTAGGGCATAAGTGCTATGAGCCATTTTATAGGCAATACCAACATCTACCTCTAGTATGATGGTTGATGTGGAGAATCTCTTAGTTTGGCCAGCCGGCAATAGTTCAGTTCGAATTCGTTGTAAACCGGAATACCATATCCCCCTTCTAACCCTCTACTGACAAACTCATACGGGTCTAGGGTACAAGTGCTATGGGCCATTTTAAAGGCAATAAGTACCTCTTCCTGTGGTATCATATCCCACGTGGAGAATCTCTTCGTTTGGCCAGCCGGCAATAGTTCATTTTAGAATTTGTGATATACCAGGGTACCCCCCTTATCCTTTCCAGACTAACTCGTACGGGTCTAGGGCATAAGTGCTCTGGGCCATTTTATAGGCAATACCAACCTCTACCTCTGGTATGATGGTCGATGTGGAGAATCTCTTAGTTTGGCCAGCCGGCAATAGTTCAGTTCGAATTCGTTGTAAACCGGAATACCATATCCCCCCTTTTAACCCTCTACTGACAAACTCTTACGGGTCTAGGGAACAAGTGCTAAGTGTCATTTTTAAGGCAATAAGTACCTCTTCCTCTGGTATAATTGCCCACGTGGAGAATCTCTTCATTTGGCCAGCCGGCAATAGTTCATTTTCGAATTTGTGATATACCAGGGTACCCCCCTTATCCTTTCCTCACTAGCTCGTACGGGTCTAGGGCATAAGTGCTATCAGCCATTTTATAGGCAATACCAACATCTACCTTTGGTATGATGGTTGATGTGGAGAATCTCTTAGTTTGGCCAGCCGGCAATAGTTCAGTTCGAATTCGTTGTAAACCGGAATACCATATCCCCCCTTTTAGACTTCTACTGACAAACTCGTACGGGTCTAGGGTACAAGTGCTATGAGCCATTTTAAAGGCAATAAGTACCTCTTCCTGTGGTATCATTGCCCACGTGGAGAATCTCTTCGTTTGGCCAGCCGGCAATAGTTCATTTTAGAATTTGTGATATACCAGGGTACCCCCCTTATCCTTTCCTGACTAACTCGTACGGGTCTAGGGCATAAGTGCTATGAGCCATTTTATAGGGAATACCAACCTCTACCTCTGGTATGATGGTTGATGTGGAGAATCTCTTAGTTTGGCCAGCCGGCGATAGTTCAGTTCGAATTCGTTGTAAACCGGAATACCATATCCCCCTTCTAACTCTCTACTGACAAACTCGTACGGGTCTAGGGTACAAGTGCTATTGGCCATTTGAAAGGCAATAAGTACCTCTTCCTCTGGTACCATTGCCCACGTGGACAATCTCTTCGTTTGGCCAGCCGGCAATAGTTCATTTTCGAATTTGTGATATACCAGGGTACCCCCCTTATCCTTTCCTGACTAGCTCGTACGGGTCTAGGGCATAAGTGCTATCAGCCATTTTATAGGCAATACCAACATCTACCTTTGGTATGATGGTTGATGTGGATAATCTCTTAGTTTGGCCAGCCGGCAATAGTTCAGTTCGAATTCGTTGTAAACCGGAATACCATATCCCCCCTTTTAGACTTCTACTGACAAACTCGTACGGGTCTAGGGTACAAGTGCTATGAGCCATTTTAAAGGCAATAAGTACCTCTTCCTGTGGTATCATTGCCCACGTGGAGAATCTCTTCGTTTGGCCAGCCGGCAATAGTTCATTTTAGAATTTGTGATATACCAGGGTACCCCCCTTATCCTTTCCTGACTAACTCGTACGGGTCTAGGGCATAAGTGCTATGAGCCATTTTATAGGCAATACCAACCTCTACCTCTGGTATGATGGTTGATGTGGAGAATCTCTTAGTTTGGCCAGCCGGCAATAGTTCAGTTCGAATTCGTTGTAAACCGGAATACCATATCCCCCTTCTAACTCTCTACTGACAAACTCGTACGGGTCTAGGGTACAAGTGCTGTTGGCCATTTAAAAGGCAATAAGTACCTCTTCCTCTGGTACCATTGCCCACGTGGAGAATCTCTTCGTTTGGCCAGCCGGCAATAGTTCATTTTCGAATTTGTGATATACCAGGGTACCCCCCTTATCCTTTCAAGACTAACTCGTACGGGTCTAGGGCATAAGTGCTATGGGCCATTTTATAGGCCATACCAACCTCTACCTCTGGTATGATGGTCGATGTGGAGAATCTCTTAGTTTCGCCAGCCGGCAATAGTTCAGTTCGAATTCGTTGTAAACCGGAATACCATATCCCCCCTTTTAGACTTCTACTGACAAACTCGTACGGGTCTAGGGTACAAGTGCTATGGGCCATTTTAAAGGCAATAAGTACCTCTTCCTCTGGTATCATTGCCCACGTGGAGAATCTCTTCGTTTGGCCAGCCGGCAATAGTTCATTTTAGAATTTGTGATATACCAGGGTACCCACTTATCCTTTCCTGACTAACTCGTACGGGTCTAGGGCATAAGTGCTATCAGCCATTTTATAGGAAATACCAACATCTACCTCTGGTATGATGGTTGATGTGGAGAATCTCTTAGTTTGGCCAGCCGGCAATAGTTCAGTTCGAATTCGTTGTAAACCGGAATACCATATCCCCCTTCTAACCCTCTACTGACAAACTAGTACGGGTCTAGGGTACAAGTGCTATGGGCCATTTTAAAGGCAATAAGTACCTCTTCCTGTGGTATCATTGCCCACGTGGAGAATCTCTTCGTTTGGCCAGCCGGCAATAGTTCATTTTAGAATTTGTGATATACCAGGGTACCCCCCTTATCCTTTCCAGACTAACTCGTACGGGTCTAGGGCATAAGTGCTCTGGGCCATTTTATAGGCAATACCAACCTCTACCTCTGGTATGATGGTCGATGTGGAGAATCTCTTAGTTTGGCCAGCCGGCAATAGTTCAGTTCGAATTCGTTGTAAACCGGAATACCATATCCCCCCTTTTAACCCTCTACTGACAAACTCGTACGGGTCTAGGGTACAAGTGCTAAGTGCCATTTTTAAGGCAATAAGTACCTCTTCCTCTGGTATCATTGCCCACGTGGAGAATCTCTTCATTTGGCCAGCCGGCAATAGTTCATTTTCGAATTTTTGATACACAAGGGTACCCCCCTTATCCTTTCCTGACTAACTCGTACGGGTCTAGGGCATAAGTGTTCTGGGCCATTTTATAGGCAATACCAACCTCTACCTCTGGTATGATGGTCGATGTGGAGAATCTCTTAGTTTGGCCAGCCGGCAATAGTTCAGTTCGAATTCGTTGTAAACCGGAATACCATATCCCCCCTTTTAACCTTCTACTGACAAACTCGTACGGGTCTAGGGTACAAGTGCTATAGGCCATTTTAAAGGCAATAGGTACATCTTCCTCTGGTATCATTGCCCACGTGGAGAATCTCTTCGTTTGGCCAGCCGGCAATAGTTCATTCTAGAATTTGTGATATACCAGGGTACCCCCTTAACCTTTCCTGACTAACTCGTACGGGTCTATGGCATAAGTGTAATGAGCCATTTTATAGGCAATACCAACCTCTACCTCTGGTATGATTGTTGATGTGGAGAATCTCTTAGTTTGACCAGCCGGCAATAGGTCAGTTCGAATTCGTTGTAAACCGGAATACCATATCCCCCCTTATAACCCTCTACTGACAAACTCGTACGGGTCTAGGGTACAAGTGCTATGGGCCATTTTAAAGGCAATAAGTACCTCTTCCTCTGGTATCATTGCCCACGTGGAGAATCTCTTTATTTGGCCAGCCGGCAATAGTTCATTTTAGAATTTGTGATATACCAGGGTACCCCCCTTATCCTTTCCAGACTAACTCGTACGGGTCTAGGGCATAAGTGCTCTGGGCCATTTTATAGGCAATACCAACCTCTACCTCTGGTATGATGGTCGATGTGGAGAATCTCTTAGTTTGGCCAGCCGGCAATAGTTCAGTTCGAATTCGTTGTAAACCGGAATACCATATTCCCCCTTTTAACCCTCTACTGACAAACTCGTACGGGTCTAGGGTACAAGTGCTAAGAGCCATTTTAAAGGCAATAAGTACCTCTTCCTCTGGTATTATTGCCCACGTGGAGAATCTCTTCGTTTGGCCAGCCGGCAATAGTTCATTTTCGAATTTGTGATATACCAGGGTACCCCCCCCCCCCTTTATCCTTTCCTGACTAACTCGTACGGGTTTAGGGCATAAGTGCTACGGGCCATTTTAAAGGCAATGATATAAATTGTTAATGTTAAGATTAATGACTGAGATTGGTCTCCGTAATTTTGAAGAATTATATGTCATTGAAATAGTACTTGACAGTTTTTATTTTTCTGTTGTTTTTATTTTTGCAATTAACTATTTTTCTATTTTTTCTGATCTGTTTAAATAGAAAATACTGTCTGTATTGTATGTTTTAGTTTCATGCTTGGACTATATTTGTAGACAACGAACAACGAACAAATTATGAAATGCCCATATGACCATCAATTCTCTGTAATTCCTAAATTTCTATACTAGTATTCAATCATTTTATTTATTTATTGTAGCTTACATTAATTCAATAATCACAAAATTTTAATAAGAACTGTTCTTTACTTTATTTGTTTGTTGTAATGTCCCATTAAATTTCTATATTTAATTATATTTATTTCAACTTGTTATTGCTTCAGTTTACATTATTTCTCTTATCACAGAATGTTAAAAGACCATTACTTTGTTTTATATGTATGGAAGCATTTGCATTGTTTTTATTACATTTACAATGTTATTTAAAGACGCAGACCTAGAAGTCCTTGAAGAAGACCAAAAGTTAATTTAGTAAACGCGGACCTCGAAGAAGACACCCATTGACATGCCTGTTTGAAGTAATATCACATACAAATAGGAACGTTATTTAATCATAGTTATCGTTCATAGTTTCTAACAACACTTCTTCGAACGCAAGTCATCTCATGAATATTATTGCCGGCTCATGAATATTATTGAAGGCTGGCCTCATGAATATTAACGCTGGCTGCTATCGACGGCTAGATCCACACTAGTTAATAATAAGTAGTACCGGAAACAAGTAAAAAAGATATAGGGGATAATTGAAGGGTGTAGGATAATAGGTAGAAAAGAGTATATACAGTGTAATAATAAGTAGTACCAGAAACAATATAGTGCAAAAGTTGTAAAAAGCAGTATCACTATTTTTTTTTAACTCGTACGTATATATTTGGGGACATGCCAAATTTTTAGCTTCACCTTTTTCAAAAATCCGTTAATTTTTTCTCATTTTCTTCTAGTTTTAATTATCTTCTCTGTGATAAATTTTAAAATACAAATATACTACAAAACTAATGTATCTATTATTTACTATCAATCCTAGTTAACTATCAAAACGGGTCACTGGTAGTACTAACAGTTACATACCATAATTGTAAATAAAAGAAAGTAAAAAGATAACAGATTTTGGGAAATAACAGGGAGAGGGCTAAAACTTTGACCTTCCCCCAGTGTAGATGGTTCAAGTTAATAAATATCATTACAGAGGAACGCGGCGTGCACATTGGAAATATTGTACTTTATTCCGGATGTTTTACTTTTGATTTGTTGTATATTTGATGTTTTTCGATTTTCTTTTTTTTTATCATTGTGTTGGCACTGAGTTAATTCAATAACAGAATATTTTAACAATAACGCGACTATTTTACTCATTTTGTTTTGTTTTAAAAATTTGGTCGAAAGTGTAATAACTACGAGCTAGTGTACACGAAAATATTGCAGTCTTTTATATAAACGAGTACTTACATAAAGTCTATATCCCGAAGTAGATTGTATTTAAATTTTGTTCCTGTTTTTAAATGTTCAAACATTTTGTGGCTAACAATCTAACAATAAATCTGTATTGTTTATAAAACTTTATCAGTTTGAATCGATATCAAATTGGACATCATTATTATCTTTTATGTCAAGTATTGATGGTTATCAAATTTATCACAAAAGTTCAAATAGAGTTATTTCCCTTGTACTGTTATTGACATCTTATTTATTTTTTGTAATGAATGATTTTTGAATAGCAATCAAAAAGGACACATAACCACATATAACAGAATGTCATGAAGAAATATATAAAATACACTTACACATGCAACTATATATAGTATAAATAAATGATATTAAGCAAAGTGTGAAATATACATGGTCATCTTATAATCATAAGATAAAATCTTTTGTATTAAAAAGTAATACTTCGGGGCCTTGAATAGCTGACTATGCGGTGTGGGATTTGCTCATTGTTGAAGGCCATAAGGTGACCTATAGTTGTCAATATCTGTGTCATTTGGACTCTTGTGGAGAGTTGTCTCATTGGCAATCATACCACATCTCCTTTTTATATGTATGTTTTATCTCTATTAAAAGACAACCCGGTGCTCCAGTATTTGTAAGTGATTGTTTTGTGTGGCCTTTAAAGTCATTAAAGATGCACATATCTCAGGTCAGATTTTCCTTTCATTAGTTTCTTCGTCATTTAAGATTTAACAGTATGCTAAGTAAACTGATATAATTTTTAATGCAATTCAGGTCTACAACAAAAATTCAAAACAAATAAAAAAATTAAAAAAAATATTTACAAATGCTATTCAATATTTGTCATCTCTATGTATTCACGAGACAATACCCCATAAGACATTTCCATTATAAATGAATGTTATATAACTCGGTTCTATTTTGTTAAAAACATATTGTCATATTTCGCTATCATTGATCTTCACCTGACAAGTAGTCCTAGTGTTCAAAGCATCATAAAAAAATTTTATAAGAAAGAAATCAAACAGTGGCAGAAAGTGGATAAAGGATTAGCTTTAATAACAAATATAACACAGTGACTTATCTTCAAGCATAGTTACACATTATTTTTTCTGATGACCTTATTAGAAAAGTTGTACGTACTTTTTGGTAGTTTGACTATCCAAACTTTCGGTCACGAGCTTACCAGATGGTTATTCCAGAAACCAGACGTCATTGTGTTGTTGGTTTCCTGTCTTATTGGCTTATACACCCTTACTCCTTTTATTCGTACCTGTATAAACAGTAGCTTTTTTTTTCGTATTGACCTGTTTATCAAAGTTTATCAATAATCTAACGATGCTAGATAAATTATTGACAGTAATTTTACTCACCTTTAGATGTATGTTAACAGTCTTGTAATCAATTATGCCAAACCAATAATTCACGTCTCACAATGCTGTCTAGGATTACTTCTACGTATAAACTCCTCTTGGAATAAATTGTCGTCATGTTTGTTTTACATGTCTGCTGTATTGAATCGTCATCCAAAACAACTCAGCAGAATTAATAATTTATGTGAAATGTGAGATTTGAAACATACCATTGAAAATCGATATAGATCTCAAAACATGCATTCAGTATCAGCATCGATCGGAGGCTAATTAACAATGGAAAATTGTATCCGAACATAACGGTCAGATGGACTTGCTATCATCATATT